>NC_058131.1:117697359-117706907 GCF_016433145.1 Gracilinanus agilis | reverse complement strand
TTTTTTTTTTTTTTGCAGTGCCCGGGAGCTGCTGCTGCTGCGGCTGCTGCTGCTGCTGCTGCTGTTGCTGTTGTTGCTATTGCAGCTATTGCGGGAGGAAAGAAGGTGCAAAAGAAAGCCGCCGCACTGGGCGGGCTGCAGGAGGCATATAAAGGCCCAGCCCCAGGCCCTCTGGATTACCCAGGCTAAGGAACCGGGAACAGGGCGGGGACCCTGGCTGGGGCTGTCGCGGCTTGTTCTGCTTGCCCTGCCCCGAGGCTATTGGATGGTGGAGGACAGGCAGGAAGCGTGGATGGCCCCGAGGGCGTGCGTGTCCGTGTGTGGATGGCGGGGGAGTGGGTCTCCTTTCCTGCTCCCAAACGTGTGTGTGTGTGTGTGTGTGTGTGTGTGTGTGTGTGTGTGTGTGTGTGTGTAACAGACTGACAGAGAATAGGTGTCTATTGGAAGAGGGAATGGGGGAGGAGAGGCCTGGGAAAGAAAGAGCTGGAAGGTTTGAACGAATCAGCCTGGCTGGTCACCCGAGGTGGAGACCTTCTGTGGCTCAGAGGAATCCCGTATCCTCTTTTCTAAGGGATACCCCTACTCCTACCCCCGAGAATGGGGCATGTATACGTGGGTGGGATGGGGTGGGAGGCTTGCCAGAGAAAGCGTGCCTTCGGATCCCTTTTTGCCTAGCCTCCCCACTAAAGAGCATATGCCTTTGTGTAGATATGGGCGAAGGAAAATCTCCCCTTGTCTCTCCTTTAGAATGTGAGCCCCCTGAGGGCAGGCATAGCGTTTTTTGTTTTTTTTTTGTACCTTTATATCCCATGTGCTTGGCATAGTGACCGGCACATAGTAATCACTAATAAATGCTTATGGACCAGCTGACAGAGGAGGAGACCCTATGTGTGACTGTTGGAAGGAAATTTAAAGGCCTTTTAGTCCAATTCCCTCATTTAAATAGAAGAGGAAACCGACCCAAGGGAGGTGAGGTCACATAAGTAAATGACAAAAGTGGGATTCAAGCCCAGGTCCTGTAATAAAAATAATGATATTATAATTAACAATAATAACCGAGCCCTTCTTCGCCCTGCTCTCCATTCACACTTAGACTGGCTTAATAATAAAAGGCTCTAAGCATGCCAAATTGGAGGAGGGGAGCTGAGTCTTGTGGAAGGAACCCCTCCCCCCACTTCATTCTCTCCAACTCCGATTCCCCCTCTTCTCCCACCCCTCCCCCCCCCCCCCGCCCACTTTCCTCGTCGGACGTGAAACAAGGGCAAATTTAGCTAGAGATTTTCGGACGCGGCTTTGCAACCAAATCGGACCTTCTTCCGGGAATTTGATGGCGCTAGGATAGGTGCTATAAATCACACGAACGACATCCTAAGGGTTAATGTACAAACAAGAAGCGGTCACGGTATCTACCTGTTGGAGGACTAATGTTTTTTCTAACCCCATTTTTTCCGTCACCTGCCAGGTTAAGGAACCTGCTGGGAGCCTTCTTTGGCAAGAGGTGTAGCCACCCAGAGGGGAGTATTTTTTTTTTTTTTAAAGCACCAGATTCCTTTACTGTTTTTATACATTAGGCAGATGATGTAATTCTCAGATAAAGCCTATCTCCGTCCTCTATAATAGGTGACATCCTTAGCTTAAACATTCCTGCCTGTGAATCACCCGGGTGTTTGATACCAATAACCAAGGGAGCGTGTCTGACCCTATACAAACTGAAGGTAACTTTCAGAGTTTCCTAGCTTGGCTCTGCCAGCTGCGGGGGGAGGAAGGGGGTGGGGGTGGAGTGGCACAGGAATTGCCTGTACTTAAAGTCACTTAACTCTGCCTCAGTTTCCTCATCTGTAAAAATGAGCTGAAGAAAGAAATGGCAAACCATTCAAGTATCTCTGTCAGAAAACCCGACATGGGTGTGACACACTGAAAGAGAAACAGCAATGTTTATAAACGACATTGGTAGGGGCAGCGAGATGGCTCAGTGGATAGAAAGCCAGACCTATAGAGATGGGAGGTCCTGGGTTCAAATGAGTGACCCTGGGCGAGTCATTTGACCTCAATTGCCTATCCTTTTCCCTTCTGCCTTAGAACAGTTTCTAAGAAAGTAAAAGTTCAAAAATAAATCAATAATATTGGTATTCTCAGCTATATGACCTAAGCTGCCATTTGAGGTTTTGGGAAGGTGGATATAATGGTTCATGAACCAGCTGCTTGCTTCTGGCTTCCCAGTCCTAGTTTAGTGATTCATATATCAAATATTCAAGGATAGGTGATTTTATTATTGGGAATATTTTCTCAATTCACACTCCTTCTTCAACTTAAGTTGCAGTCCTTCCAGAGTTACCATGGCCCCAGAAATCATCACCCTGGAGCCAGTTTGGTGACAAGCTTTTCTGAGCTCACATCATCAGATGACAGAGATCTGTATCTTGTTAGAATCATGCTTGGAGCCCTTCCAGCTTGGCAGACTGAGAAGGCACTGGATTTGTAGTTGGAACACCTGGATTCAAATCCTGACCATGCCATTTACATGTGTGACTTTGGACAAGTCACGTGTCCAACCCTGTATGGGACTCAGTTTCCTCCTCTGTCATATGAGGGAGTTGGACTAGATGATCATTAAAGTCCTTTTGAGCTCTAAATTCTATGATCTTAAGTGGTTTATTATTTCAAAGAATTTTGGGGAGGTCTTTTTATAAAATGAATAATTGTTTTTGAAGTGAAGCATAATCTGTTTTGTTAAGTCTTGGAAGTTCAATATGTCAATTTTGCCTAAAATAAGATGCATGGCATGGTGATGAATCAGGTGTGCTTGGAGTAAGTTAACCTACTATGTCAATATTTGAATCAATTCATTAATTCATGCAATACATATGCTTTAGTGTGTTAATATAATAGGTTAATATTTGAGTAATAGGAATAGTAGGAGAGGCAGTTTTGAATATGAGTCATAGGAAAAGGAACCTATGTGAAATATAGTTCTAATATGAGACAAACAATGAACCAATTCCCATTAATAGGGGGAAAAGTATAAGTTAGTTGGTGAATTTGTGCTTGTCTTTGAAGTTCTGTAATGAAAATTAGGTTACAGGACTATTATATTAGTATATTTAAACAAGCATTAAGTTTTTGCTCTTTTAGATTAAGCATATGATATTTTGATATTCAATTTATTGTTCGCTAACACTAGTTAATGAGAATAATAAAGAGAGAAGTCTAATTCCAAATACGTACATAATATTTCAATTTCTCAAGAGGCTCAAATATAGTTTTTCATTTTAGCTTGCTTCCTAACTCACAAGGTATACTTTCATAGATAATAGAATTATAGAATTCGAGTTCTTTTATTCAGTTAAGTAAGATAGTAGAAGTTTTTTTTATTTTAAAAACTCATACCTTCCATCTTAAGAGTCAATTTTGTATATTGATTTCAAGGCAGAAGAACACTAAGTACTAGACAGTAGGGGTTAAGTGACTTGCCCAGGTTCACACAGCTGGGAATTGTCTGAGGTTCAGATTTGACCCCTGGACCTCCCATCTCTAGGACTGGCTCTCAATCCACTGAGCCACCTAGCTGCCCCCTGAGAGGGGAAGTTTTTCAGGTTCTTTTAGATACTACTATATATGTTTAAAGTCATTAATGATTTCTAAAATACCATCATAATCAATTATTAGACAACAAATTCTTTAAAACATCTGAAATAATTGTGAACAATGAAGCCCAATGCGATTTCCGTTTTGAACATTTCATTCTTTTTTGTCATATACAATACTAGTACAACATTATTCAGAACAGGAACTGTGATTTTAAGCAATCTCAGTTTTTTATTTCATTTTAAAATAACTACAATTCCTTGCTAATGAGATACGTGTGTGCCTATTTTGTGCAACTTCTCAAACTTGGAATCCTACTGGATATTACCACCCACCCTTCTTCCTCTTCTTCTCCCATGATTTCCAGCTGTACTTGTTTCTTTTTAATCACAGCAACTGTAACTCCCAGTGTATATACTAACAAGCATATTCTTAGGGAGAATTCGCAGCTTAAAAAGACATGCCACGCTTGTGACTTTGGAGATTCCGTAGCTTTATCTTTTAATGTTTCAGTAAGTACTTCTAGTTCCATTACCTTTTTCTCATGCTCCCTCTGTTCACCTCCCCCATTACACTGACTTATGAATGAACAAAAGTCCACACTGAAGGAGAAATACTGGGTTGTTATTTAAAGAAGGAAACTCTTAATCAGACACTAATGGGAAGAGAGTTTTTCCAGTTTTTGGAGCAGTTCGCATGAAAGGAAGATATTTGGGGATTGTTTCCAACAGGCTCAAGGAGCAAAGTCAGAGAGGCAAAAGGGCACTAAAATCTAATGTGCCTTCAACTGCTTGGAATTCCAGGTGGTGTGTGTGTGTGTGTGTGTGTGTGTGTGTGTGTGTATATATATATATATATGCTGTCTTCTACTAAAAAGGAATGAAGGAATGTGAGCAGGGCTACATGGTGCTCAGGAGGCTTAATTACACTTCTATTTCTTACTTCATTATGTTTGACATTTCTATTCTCATTTTCTGGTTTATGGTCCTTTTATTGTCTGTTTTTATTTTATTGCTGTCAAGTAGTATGAAGTGTTAGTTTCATGGAAACTTCCCTGGGTTGCTGGGTGGAAACAGACCAAGATTCTGATTTAGCAATCATCTGGGAATCCTGACTAATGAGCAGGAAACACAGGAAGAAGATTGCCATGTTTTAATTGCTAGAGAAAACAGACTTGAGTGACATAGATTATTAAAGTGCTTTAGATGGGAAATGGCAAAGAGCAAGAATTACCCTTGAACAAACTGCTTTTGATTTCCAGGGGCCTGTAACAGCTAAGATGAACCACAAAGGTTTTGAATTTGGCACCCAGGTTTGACAGACAAAATGTGATGTCTATCAAAAATGCCATAGTTGGTTAGGTAATTTCTTACTTATTTAAACACACACACATACACAGAACCCTCCTAGAATTTTGAAGGATATCATCTTTGATATTCTTCCAACTTTTGAACCAACTTCCATTTTAGTTCATAAATTTTTGGTATTCGCTTCTCTTGGCCAGCAATATACAAAATGGATCAGAGGCTATCTATAAAAAAAAAAGCACCACTCTGGTCAAGCCTTCATACTCAATGAAATGAATGTCTAAGATCCTAATTCAAATAGTTCTAGTAAAAATTTGCTTAAATTTTATTAAAATAAGTGCGGACTTGAATTATTTATGATATGCTTGTCCCTCTAGTTATACCGTGAAAGAATATATAACCCCGGGTAAGTCAAAATTTTTTTTATTCAAAAAACATATATTGAGTACTTAATACATGTTAAGAAAATTCCTGGGGTGGGGGGTGAGGGGCGTCAGGCTGGGGGTTTAAGCCTCATCTTTCTTGTTTTTATTTTTTAAATTTTAAATTAATTTACTTTTAACATTCATTTTTTAAAACGCTGAGTTCCAAATTCTCTCCCTCCCTTTCCTCTTCCACCCACTGAGAAGACAAGTCAATTATCCATGTGAAATCATGTAAAGCATTTCCATATTAACCATGTTGCAAAAAAATAAAAATAAAAATTGAGAAACATAGAGTGAAAGAGTATGTTTTAATGTGTACTCAGATTTGATCAGTTTTCCCTCTGGAAGTACATAGCATTTTTCATCATGGATCCTTTGGAATCATCTTGGAACATTGTATTGATTGGAGTAGCCAAGCTTTCCACAGCTGATCATTCTTAGAATATTACTTTTACTGTCTACAATGTTATCCTAGTTTTGCCCACTTCGCTTTGTATCAGTCTTGGGTAAGTCTATTAACCTTTGTGAGTCTCAGTTTCTCTGTATGTAAAATGAAGGGATCAAGCTCCAAAATTCCTTCAAGCTCGTACTAGATTGAGTTGGAAACCCCCAAATAGCCATCCACCCTTATCAAAACTCGGGTTCTTTCATGTTTTTCCACATAACCCAGCTGTCTTTGGAGACTGCACTTGGGTGTGCACCTAAACTAAGGATTGATTGTGACTAATGAAGATTGATACTCACCAGAATTTGTCCACCCAATTCTCCACCTGCAATATTTTAATTGGGCAGGAGCTTTCACGATTGTCAGTTGGGTATGGGTTTCTTGGCTTACGTTTTGCTTAAGATCCAGTACCTTATTTTTAAGAAATAAAAGAGAAAATCCCTTCACTCTCCACATTGTAGAGATGTGACCTGGGCTCTTGAAGGCTCTGTATGCCATTTATTGGAACACGAGATTTGGCAAGTCCTTCCAAAAGGAAAAGGTGCTTATCGATCGCCTGAAGACCTGATTGATGGCAGGATGAGGATGTTTTGGAAAACAGCAGTTCTCACAGACTGAGTTACAGAAATTTCATCATCTACCCCTATTCACCCTGGTGAAGCCACAGATCCCTAAACCCAGGCCAGAGAAGAGTGGCCGGGGAAGAAGAATCAGAGTGCCCAGGCAGGCTGTTCTTGTTTCCCTTCCTCTCGTTTCTGTCCCATTTCCTGGGAGGGGGAAACCGATCGAATAAAAGGGAAGAAATGAATGTACCCGTCTTTGGGCAGAGGAGAGGGGTTGAAGAGTGAGGGGGAGGGCAAAGTACTAAATTTACTTTCTTTAAAGCTTTCCCTGTTTCAAAACTTGACACAAGCAGAAGCTCGGGTTTTTAACAGAAAATTGACAAAGTTTTATGAAGTAAGAGTGCTGATCCTGGAGTTGGGAAGACTCCTCTTCCTGAGTTCAAATGTGACCTCAGACACCCACTCTGACTCTGGGTAAGCCACTTAACGTTGCCTCAGTTTCCTCATCTGTAAAATGAAGGAAATGGCAAACTGCTCAAGAAGACCCTAAATGGGGTCATGAGGAGTCAGATGTGACTGAGATGACTGAACCACCACCACCACCTGTGCCAGGCACTACGTTAAGTGCTTAGAATGTAAAGGAAGGTGAAAACTGCCCTTGCCTTCCAGGAGCTCACTTTCTAATAGGGAAGACAACACGCAGACAACTACGTATGGCAAGAGTAAATGAAGGTGATTTTTTAAAAAATGAGCTTTTTATTTTATTTTTTTTTTATGTCACTGAGGTTATTTACCTTTATTTAAAAATTTTTTTATTTTGAATATTTCCCCCTAGTTATATATTTTATGTTCTTTCCCTCTCCCCCAAATCCCCCTAAGCCCCCTTAGCCAACGCACAATAATTAGAATGCAATAATTAGATTTTGAGAGGGACGCCTTACAGAATATTCTTAAATTAAGTTCCTAACTCTGTCCAGTGAGACAATCAGACTAGTGGAAATCTGCCAATAATCTCCTGTGTGTACAGGTATGCATTTGTCTATCTGTACATGCGTGCATATTTATGTACACATGTGTATAATGCATTCACATACATGCACACACAATTATAGCTATTTTGTGACACATTAATAAAAGCCCTGGTCTGGGAACTTGAACCACGTCTGGAAGGAAGCTAGGAGACAGAGGAGAGGGGGAGGGAGAACATTCTTTAAATAGATATATTCAGGAAAAAGGAGATGCAGAGGAACAGCACGGAGGCCAGGACAGCTTCCTCGAGTCATAACCGGATCTCTCCACCTCAGCACCAGGCACACACATGCAATGTGGGTCGTCAGCGGAACCATTCCAACTTCTCCGGCCCAGAGGTTTCCCTTCTTTATTCCAATCCTGTTGGACTTCTCTTCCACCCACCCAATAGACTTGCCTCTAATTTCTTCCATAACTTTTAATTCACTCAGTTTGATGAAAAAAGAAATCAAAAACATATTTAAAAAAAAAATCACTTGATTTCTTTAGGGAAGAGGCCTCGTAGGAGTAGGCTTTGGAGGCCAACAATGACCTCTCTTTGCCTTTTTCTGTTATTCTTACAGGGCCGACGATGGCTCCAAATGTTATTTCACTGTGTCTTGGGACGGGATGAGTCTTATCTAAGAACCTCCACGGATAAGACAAAGAAGAGGAAGAGGCAGAATCCCGCTTTAGAGCTAGAAGGACTCTTAGAGGCCATCTAGTCCAACAAGAAGAAACGGAGGCCTGGGGAGGCTGTGCCTCGTTGGAGGTCACCCAATATTGAGTGACAAGATCCAGAGCCGGATCCTCCCACCCCACGGCCAGCAGTTTGCCCCTGTGCCACCGAGGAGAGCCCAAGGCCACATCCTCCGGGCTGAGACGAGTCCTGGGAGGAAAGCCTAGTGTGGGAGGAGGCGTGTGTCCGGGGACTTGGGGAGCCAAAGCGCACCTTTGAAGCCATGAATTCCAATAACGTCATTTAACTAAGGCCCAATGAGAAGCGAAGGGCTTTGCCTGTGTCACCATTAGTTATTGTAGTTAAGATTAGTAAGTACTCGGGATAACTGACAACATTATCAGGCTTACTGTGGGCCAGGGATGGTGCCAAGCTTCTTGATAAATTTACATCTATCTGAGCCTCACGACAACCTTGGGAGGCAGGTGCCATTATTGTCCCCATTCAGAAGGCGAAGAAACAGGCAAACAAAGGTCAGATGACTTGCTTAGGGTCACAAAGCTAGTAAAGATCTGAGGCCAGATTCGAACCCACGTTTTACTGACTCCAGGTCTACTCTATCTATCTATCACACCAAATATATATATATATATTTTAACCCTTGTACTTCGGTGTATTGTCTCATAGGTGGAAGAGTGGTAAGGGTGGGCAATGGGGGTCAAGTGACTTGCCCAGGGTCACACAGCTGGGAAGTGGCTGAGGCTGGGTTTGAACCTAGGACCTCCTGTCTCTAGGCCTGGCTCTCACTCCACTGAGCTACCCAGCTGCCCCTGCACACCAAATATTTTTGTAGGGCTATCCATCCTAAAAACCTATGAGTAATATTAATGTAATATTATTTACATTACCATATTACTTAGCATATAGTATATAAATTATATATTTTGATAATCTATAGTTATATATGATTATAAATAATTAAATATTACTTATTAAATATACCATATCATAGAAATTATGCTATTAATTATTACATTAGAATCCTATTCAATATAGTATATCATATATAAATTGAACATACTATATAATCATTATAGTATAGTAATATATAGTACTATATATATTATAGTATATACTATATATTATTAAATATACTACAATATTAAATATGTGATTATATTAAATTAACTATACTATATTATATTAAATTATTTTATCATTAATTTAATTATATATACTATTAAATTACATTAAAATATTAAATTATGCTATTATATTATTTAATATGAAATGTAATATGTAATCATATATAATTAAATATATCATGTTATATTAATTATTAAGTGCTATATAACCTATTCATTAACATTATATTAATTTATTTTTATTGTATATAATAAATATAGAGAAAGCCTAATTGTGATGTATTCCTTATTAATAGCTCACATAGAAGTGCGTAGTAAATGTTTAATAATCTGGATAATTTCTAAATATAGTTATTATATATACTATTATCCAAGTCTGATGACCAAATAA
>NC_058131.1:117664334-117694890 GCF_016433145.1 Gracilinanus agilis | reverse complement strand
CTTCCTTCCTTCCTTCCTTCCTTCCTTCCTTCCTTCCTTCCTTCCTTCCTTCCTTCCTTCCTTCCTTCCTTCCTTCCTTCCTTCCTTCCTTCCTTTCTCCCTTTTCCCATCCCTCACTCCCTCCCTCTTTTCCTTCCAGAAATGATTACAAAGAAAATGATAAAAGAGGCCCTTTCCTTTGGTATATCTTAAAGGGGTAGGTTGTTGCACTTACCAAAATATGATAAATGATAAACACATGGCATGTTCCCCCTGATATACTACGATAATTTAATTAGAGGACATGTAACAGAAGACTATATCTTTTTTAATTTTTGATTTTTTAAATTTATAAATATTTTCCCATGTTTACATGATTCATTTTCTTTCCCTCCCCTCTTCCCTCCCCCCCTCAGAGCCAACAAGCAATTCCACTGGGTTGTACAAATGATATCACTTGATACCTATTTCCATATTATTCATTTTTGCTACTGAGCAGTTTTTTAAGGCCAGATCACATACCCATCTATACATGTGATAAAGAGATATCATATGTTTTGCTTTTGCATTTCTACTCCCATAGTTCTTTCTCTCAATGTGGATAGCATTCTTTAAGTCCTTTAGGGAGGCTCCTGGCTTGTTGCATTGCTACTAGTAGCAAAGTCCATTACATTGGATTGTTCCACAATGTTTTACTTTCTGGGTACAATGTCCTCCTGGTTCTGCTCATTTCACTCTTCGTCAGTTCATTAAGGTTCTCCCAGTTCATATGGAAAGCCAGAGGACAATATCTTTGACACATTCGGCAAAAGCCAGAATTTCTTATTTTGATTTTGCTTTCCAGAATTTTGTCCCTCTAAGACCCTCTATTGCTGTGTTGCCAAACCTATGGCATGTGTGCTGGAGTGGGCTACTCTCCACCCCCTCTCCACATGCCCCACCCCTCTACTCAGCAACCCAATGGGAGTGCTTCCTTTCTCCCCTGTCTGGGGTAAGGGGGTGGGGCTCACATTCGACATGAAGGTTGCAGTTTGGGCACTCGGTCTCTGAAAGGTTCATCATCACTGCTCTATGATAATCTCTCTCTAGTTTTGATGGTGTCATAATCCAAGTGGCTTGTAGAATGATCTTTTTTATCATTTTTAAAATTTAAGAATATTACTGCTCTAGTTTCTTTTTTATATCACCTACCTTCCCAAATATATCTCTCCCAGAACCAGAGAATTCTCAATGATAAAGAATAAAAGAGGGGGAAAAAAAACAAAACAGTTCAGAAAAACTAATCAACACACCAACCAAGTCCCATATTATATGAAAAGTTCTATACCCATATTTCCCTTATTTCTACAGATAAAGGAGAGAAGTGCCTTTTTATATCTTTTTTTAATATAAAAATTCATATGTTCTGTTTTAAAATTGATACTAAATATTGGTTCCAAGGCAGAAGAGGTATAAGGGCTAAGCAACTGGGAGTTAAAGACTAACCCAGGGTCACACAGATAGGAAGTATCTGAGGCCATATTTGAACCCAAGACCTCCTCTCTCCAGGCCTGGCTTTCTGTATCCACTGAGCCACCTAACTACTCTCTTATGTCTCTTTTTTCAGGTCAATATTGCTTATAATTTTACAATTTTCATTCTCTATTTTTTGGTTATTATTTTTTCATATACACTATCGTAGACATACATGGTGAATATTGTTTTACTGGTTCTACTTATTCCACTTCATGTTCATTACTTATTATAATTCTTTCCATGCTTTTCAATATATGAATTCTTTCTTATGGCTCAATAATATTCCATTACATTTCCTATACAGTTGTCTCTTGGGTTCACTTATCACAGCTTCACTGTATCGTGGATTTAAAATATATATATATATTTCTTTCTGTATTGTGGAGTTTTAGCTATGTTGCGGGATATATTTTTTTTTAAAGAAACTACCAGTTTATTGAGTGAAAAATCCAACAGCAACTTCCCCCCCTACCCACGACCCAACCAAGAGATCCACTGAGCCCAGGCAAGGTGCTTTGGTCACAGGATGGGGGAGGGGTACAAGAGGGCTATAGCCCTAGCACTTGGGGTTCAATCCCCCCATCTTTGGGGTGGGAGGGGGGAAGTTCAGGCTGAGACATAGGTTCACCATGAGAAGGAATGAGGCCAGACTGGGCCAAGAATAAAGGGTGGAGAGGGCAGCTGGGTAACTCAGTGGATTGAGAGCCAGGCCTAGAGACAGGAGGTCCTAGGTTCAAATCCGGCCTCAGACACTTCCCAGCTGTGTGACCCTGGGCAAGTCACTTGACCCCCATTGCCCACCCTTACCACTCTTCCACCAAGGAGCCAATACACAGAACTTAAGGGTTTAAAAAACAAACAAACAAACAAAGAATAAAGGGTGGAGGGATCCTAGCAGGGGCTCCCCCAATTTGAGAGGCTGCCCACGGAGGGAGAAGGCGGGAGCCTGGGGGAGGCAGGACTAGGCTGGAAGAGTGTTGGGGGTAGAGAACCGGGAGAGGACAGGGCCTGGTGCTCAGGGGTGGCACACCGAACGAAGAGGAGAGAGCAGGCCAGCGCAGGGAGGCCAATGAGTTCTGGAAGACACACGCACGACATTGACAGGACACTGCAGAGGATACCCTGGATGCTGCCAGCTGCTCCATCCCTTTGGCCTCAGGCTGCCCCTTCTGTCCCCTTCAGGAAAGCCAAGCTGACTTGAGACAGAGATGATGTTCCTGGAGTGGGTTGGGTTGAACTAATTCCTAACCAAGAGCTGGGGACCCATGGGTGCCCCTCCCCAGCGCTGGGTTCTGTATCCTGGTGCTGATTGGCTCAGCAACTGCAGCATCGCTCTTTTTGCTCTCCGCCGCTTCATGGATTTTCACCTTTCGGGGTCTCAGGAACGTAACTCCCGTGATAGGTGAGGGAGCATCACTGTACCGCAATGTGTATAGCTCTCCCCCCACTTACGGTCATCTGCTTTGTTTGCAGTTCTTTGCTACTATAAAAAGTGGCATCATGAACATTTTTTTTTCCAGATTTTTTTTTTAACCCTTAACTTCTGTGTATTGACTTATAGGTGGAAGAGTGGTAAGGGTAGGCAATGGGGGTCAAGTGACTTGCCCAGGGTCACACAGCTGGGAAGTGTCTGAGGCCAGATTTGAACCTAGGACCTCCCATCTCTAGGCCTGACTCTCAATCCACTGAGCTACCCAGCTGCCCTCCATCATGAACATTTTAATGATTTTTTTTAAAACCACTGGCTTCCTTGGGGTATGTACCCAGCAATGGAATTCCTAGATCAAAGCATATGGAGCTTTTAGTTACTTTCTTTTTTTCCAATTTTTCCAATTTTCCAAAAAATTTTCCATTTCCCCAATACTTTCCAAATTGCTTTCCAGAATGATTGGACCAAATCCCAGTTCCACCAAGAGTACTATGATGTGGGGCAGCTAACGAGAGTTCCTGGGTTCAAATGTGGCATTGGACATTTCCTAGCTGTGTGACCCTGGGCAAGTCACTTAAACCCCATTGCCTAGCCCTTTCCTGTTCTTCTGCCTTGGAATCAATACTTAGTATCTATTCTAAGACGATAGTTAAGGGTTTAAAAAATGTGCTGATGTGCCCAATAGACTGCTGTCCACACAACCACTGACTGGAAGGACTCGTGGCAGTACGTCTACCATATTCCTCTTGAGAATAATAAACAGGAGCACAATTCAGCAGAATGATACATCGGCTTTCCTGGAGACAGAACATCTTCTGGCAAGTGTTTTCACTTTTTCTGAGCCAGGGGTGGAGAGACTCCGGCTGAGCGAGAACCGAATCCAGGTCACTGCCGCCGTCGCTGAGAAGATGATGTCAGCATCCTTGACCTCGTGGATGCCCTGTTGACAGATTCTTTCCTTTGAATTTTTTTTATCATGCATGCTGGGTTATGTATTTTTGTGATTTATGTATTTGTTCATTTTCATAATGCAAAGAGTCCTTTTTGGAAATATCCCAGTGCCCAGAGCACAATGAAAAGCTAAATTATTCATAAAATGGTTGCTTAACAAGGTAAGGGAACTGCAGTCAGACAGAGCATCATCCGGTGTCGTTCTATAATGCAGTTGTGCTGCCCTCTTAGAAAACAACAGGGCTGGTTATATAGAGTTAATTATTCTCTGGAGCAAGCTGTTCATCTCTTTGGAGGCAAATGAATTCTTTTAGGATTTCAGGATTCCATTCAGGAAATGTTCTTTTAGCAGCCAGCCTGTCCCTAGGATGGTAGAGATGAAAAATAATTGCCTGGAAGGAAACAATAAAGACAATGATGATTATTTTGATAATAGCATTCAAAGAGTGCTTTAGAGTTGCAAAGTACTTCATGTGAAGTAGGTACTATTATTGTAAAGGTAATCATCATTGCCTTTATTATTTCTTTTTTTCTTTATTTCTTTTCCCATTTTAAAGATGAGGAAACTGAGGTGGAGAGAAATCAAGTGACTTGTTCAGGGTCACACCACCCACTAGTAAGTATACAAGGCAGGGATTTGAACTCAAGTCTTTGGGTTTCATTTTCCAGCATTCTATCCACTATGTTATCTGGCAGTTTTCAAGAGAACAGGCAAGGCAGAGCCTAAGCTGTATATAACAAGGAAACTCCAGGATGCTGGAGTGGTTTTAGACTAGGACGTTAACTCCCCAGCAAGCCAAAATGGCACTCTCTCAAGACCTGGGACTACTTTTAGAACACTAAATATTATTTCTGTAGCTTGAAAGTGTCAAGTCTTTGTATGAGAGCAGAGTCAATTCGCCATGAAATCAGGTTCATCTTAAGTCATACTACATGACTGTGGTCAAATTGGAAGAAGCTGAAGTTTTTGGTCATGGCGAATTAAATAAATCCATAGGTGAAGTAGGGATCCAAATAAATGTTATTATCTATAGGTAGGGCTAGCTAATACCTAGGATGATAGAAGCAGGAGTCAAAAAAACAAGCCAAAGTGTGGAGTTGAATTGAAAGATCCAATTCTCAGGGCAACTACATTTTGCTAAAAAGTACCAAAGAAAATGAAATAATATCAAAAAATTTTAAGGGCAAATTTCTCTAATAAAGGTCAAATTAGGTCTTTCAGTAATTTGAGAAATTACTCAAATATATGGGGAACTGAGATGAATTTATAAAAATACGAGCCATTCCCCAATTGATAAATAGTCAAAGGATATGAGCAGGTAGTTTTCAGAAGAAGAAATTAAGGCTATATATGATTATATGAGAAAATGCAATAAATCACTGTTGATTAGAAGATCATAAATTAAAATGGCTCCGAGGTACTGCCTCACACCTATCAGAAATTACAAATGCTGGGGAAAATGAGGGAAAACAGGTATACTTATAAATTGTTGATGGAGTTGTGAGCTGATCAAATTATTCTAAAGAACAATTTGGACCAATGCCTAAAAGGTCATAAAATTGCATACTTTTGGACCTAATAATGCCATTACTAGATCTGTAGGCCAAAGAGATCAAGGAAAAAGGGAAAGGGACTAAAATATTTATAGTAGTTTTCCCTGTGCTGGCAAAGAATTGGAAATCAAGGAGATACTCATAAATTGGGAAATGGCTGAACAAATTGCATCATATGATTGTGATGGAATATTTTTTGCTGTAAGAAATGAGAAAGGGGATGGTTAAAAAAACCAACCCAATAACGTGGCAAGGCCTGTATGAGCTGATGCAAAGTGAAGTGGGAACTGGGAGATCATTGTGCACAGTAACAGCGATGTTGTAATGATGACCAATTGTGAAAGACTTAACTACTGTGGGCAATACAAAGATCCAAGATAAATCCAGAGATTCATAATCTCCAGAGAGAGAACTGGCAAACTCTGAGTGCAAAGTGAAGTATAGTTTTCTCACTTCCTCTAGTTCTTTCTTTTTTTGTGATATACCCAATATGGAAAATATTTTGCAGGAATTCACATTTATAATTGATATCATATTGCTTACCTTTTCAGTGGGTAGAGGAAGGGTGGGAGAGAGGGAGAGAATTTGGAACTCAAAATTTACAAAGAAAAGAATTTTAAAAATAAATGATATTTTTTGGAAGGATTGTCAGAATGGTTTCAGCTTTAGCTGCTACTAAGACACCATCTTGGTTCTGTCCCAATAAATGATAGTAAAAAAAAAAAAGATGACATTCAATAAGGATTTTAAAGACAAAGTCATGCATCTAGGTTTTCAAAAATCATCTTTATAAGTACAAGAAGGGGGATGCACAGTAAAATAGCAATTTGTCTGAAAAAGATCTGGGGATCATCGTGGATGGCAAACGATAAAAATCAGCCAAAAAAGGCTCTATGATCTTGGGTTTCATTGTGGAGCATAACTCTTGCAACTCGAGAAGTGAAGTCTGTCCATATTCTACTCTCATTAGACCTAATGCAGAGTATTGTGTTTGGTGCTGGGTACCATAGTTTAGAAAAGACATTACTAAGTTGGAGAGTATCTAGAAGGGGACAATCAGGAGGGTGAAAGAAGGTCCTTGTTCTCATGTCATATGAAAGTAGTTTGAAGATATTTGGGATATTTAGCCTGAAGAAGAAAAATGATGGCTGTCCAAGGATTTGAAAAGCTGACACGTAGGAAAAGAATTAAACTTATTCTATTTGGCCTTGGTGGGGTGGGAAGACTAAGAGGAATGGATAGAAGTTCCAAAGAAGCAAATTTAGACTTGAGGTCAGGAAAAGCTTCCTGACAATTAGAGTTGTCCAAAAATGTAATGATCTGCTGTGCAAGATAGTGAGGTCCCTGCCATTGGAGGTCTTCCAAGAGAGACTGGCTAGCTATGTATTTCAAATCTTGATGTTAGGATTCTTTTCTGGTAGCGTTTGGACTCTGTGGTTGGTAAGGTCCCTTCCAGTTTTCAAAATTTAATGATTTTATATCTGACACCACTATGGACATCTGGGCAAGTTGACTTTCAAACTCCCTGGTCAACAGGAAAAAAAAATTAGTTGTAAATAGATTTAAATTCTGGTTCAATGGGCATTTAATCCATTGCGTTCTCTTTTTCCACCTGGGGATTGTGAGAGCAGGGCTATGCCTTGAAGCTTCTGTTGTTCTAGAATTAACTGTACACCCCTTTCATTAGATGGCATTCTGAGCCACACAATAGCAAGAGGTCAGAGACTGGTGGGAATGAAAGTGAGTGTGGATCATAAAAGGAGAGGCACTTAAGATTTAACAAGATTAACATGTGCTCCTGAAAAGAGTGCTGGACCTGAATCACAAAGGGGAGGAAAGATGCCAGTGCACTTCTCTTGGCTCACAGTCACAGCAAAGAGGGCAGAAAAATGCAAAGCATTGTAGAAAACTGAAATAGAGCCCATTGGAAAACAGGCTTGCCATGAGACATGGCGATTATTTGCAATGTTAAATTCAGAGAAATATGGAAAGACTCAGAAGAATTGATGTAGAGCAGGTGCAGTTAGGTGACTCAGTGGGGAGGTCCTGGGTTCAAATGTGATATCAGATGCTTCCTTGATGTGTGACCCTGGAGAATCCTTACCGCCCTTCTGCCTTGGAACCAGTACTTAATAATGAATCTAAGAGAAAAGGTAAAGATTAAAAATAAAAAGAATCGATGCAGGGCAAAATGAGCAAAAAACCAAAATAAACCTAGAGGACACTTGACAGGATGACCATGATAATGTAAATGAAAACAACTTTGAAAGACTTCAGAACTCTGATCAAAGTAGTGACCAGTCATGGCACCAGAGGAATGGTAATGAAGCATGCCAGCCATCTCTTGGGTGAGAGGTGGTGGACTGAAGGTTCAGAATGAGCTACACAATTTTAGACATGGCTAATAGGTTGACTTGTTTTGTTTGACTATACCTACTTGTTACAAGGCAGGACTTCTTTTGGGGCTGGGTGTGATGGGGTAGAAGAGACTGAGAATTAGTAAGTAGTGATAACAATGAAAAAAAAAGTCAATAAATATTTAAAATGTATGGAAAAATTTTTAAAAGAGGGAACTTTTGTTACTACTTTGTTAAATTTAATATACGCTTTAAAAACTGTACATAGTATGCTTATAGTTTCTTTTACAATTCTCTTGCTTTTTGTATATTTTGTATTTGCTGATATTTCTTAAATTTGTAACAAGAAGAAAAAATTTAAAAAAGAAAGTTATATATCAAATGAATATTTCTCTATGGCAGGAGTTCATAAATTAAAAAAAAACATAATCCTATTTCAATATAATTGTTTTCCTCTGTAATCCTATATATTTTAGTTACTCATTTAAAAACAAATTGGCCCATGACACAAAATAGGTTAAGAATCCCTGCTCTAGGAACATTACAAAGTGAACCAGGCTTATTTATGATTTAGCTGGCCCAATTATTTGTAGCTACTAAAGTTGTTGATCTTATTGGTAAGATTGAGAGGCAATATAGGGTAGTGGATAGGATGCTGGATTTAGAGATTCAGGATACCCACATTTAACTCCAGCCTCAGAGATTTACTGTGAAAACATGAAAAAAAATGAATCTCTCAGAGCCTTGGTTTCCTATTCTATAAAATGAGTCTAATAATACCTGTATTACCTATTTTACTAGGTTGTGAAAAAAATGTTTTACAAATCTTAGAACACAATGTTAATATGAATCATCCTTAAAGTTGTAGCAGAAACTTACCCAAGCTTCTAAATCAAAATCATAACCCTACAGTTCATAGTAAAGGCATTAAATTTCTTTACTATCCTAGTGCAGGGTACTCCTCTGTCTTTGTCACAGCTTTGTAATGATTAAAATTGATCAAGGCTGATATTATGAGGAAAACTAATATTTTATTTAGCCCCATGTTGATAGAATAAAATCGGACCACGTGCCTGGCTAAGATCTATTCAAACTGCCCTCCAGTCCATATCTTCTATTTCCTTTGGCTGCTTCTTAGGAAAGAGGCAGAGCCCAAGCTCCACCCCTAATTTAAGTTACGCTCTTCGTTGGTTCCCATTGTTTGACGTCATCACATCAGAAACCAGAAACCCATTGGATCACAGAAAATGTAGTCTCAAAGTCCACAGGAAGTTTGTTGTATATCTACATATCTTAAGGCTTAATACCTCTAAATGGAACCCCAGAAATTCTAAATAACACAGCTTCCATTCAGAGTATCATTGCTGTTTGTAGTCTTAGGTGAAAAAGAGAAAGAAAAATCTTCCTATTTTCTAGGCTATGTGAGTGAATTAAGGAATGATTGGACTCTTCATTGATAATCAGATCTAATGGCCATCCATCCATCCATCCATCCATCCATTCATTCATCCTTCATATTGCCAATTTGTGAGAGATGGAGAGAGAACAATTTCGTTGAGCCCTAGAGCATCTTTAGAAAAGTTTTTTTTTTTTTTGTTTTTAACAAACTGTGGTTTTATGGGGTAGGGAACACCCAGGGAAGAGATGCTTATCAGCATTTCCTGGGATACTTATCCTCTAGTTGAGTTGTCTGGGGTGCAGGGAGGGTAGGTAACTTAAGTCAGACAGTCAGTATGTGGCAGATGTGAGAACTGAACTTAGGTCCTCTTGACTCTAAGGCTGGCCCTCAAACACAGAGCCCTCAGGCAGCATGCAGACCACACATTCGCCTAGTGTGACTGACCCAGATTAAAATGCAGTTGGGAAATATTTAGCAACATAAATAAACATTCGGCTTTCTAAATCACCGTGTGGCCAGTAAAGATCTATCTGTAGGGTTTGTTGTTATTTGGTGTGATTCTTCATGACCCTGTGGACCATGGCACGCCAATACTGTCCATGAGGTTTTCTTGGTAAAGATCCTGAAGTGGTTTGCCATTTCCTTCTCCAATGGAATATGGCAAACAGAGGTTAAGTGACTTGCCCAAGGTCACACAGCTAGGTCCTCCTGACTCCAGGTCCAGTGCTCTATTCACTGCGCTACTCAACTCAACTGCCTCTAGGTATGGTTTAGTGGCCCCCCTTTCTCCTTGAGTTTGACACCTCTGAAGTACACCCTGCTGCCTCTATAGAAAGCATGATGCTTTATAAAGCCTTTCTAGTGGCTTTATGGGAATCCAGAACTGGATGAGAACCCTGATGAAATGCAACACTGCCATATTTACACTCCTTATTTTTAGGATACACCCACCTGAAAGATGTAAGAGCTCACAGAATAGATGGTTTTGTTCTTTCTCACATGGTTCTGACTTTCCTATTTATAATCATCTCTAGCAGAGGAGTCTTTGTCCCAGAAGGAACAACAACTCTCTTGGGACATCTAAATGCAATGGATGTTCTGTGAAGATTGATATTCCTAAGGATAAAAATGTTCCTAATCCTCCGGATTATTGAAAAAGAATAAGTTCCACCCAAACCCCAGTGATGACTCTCAACAATGAGCACAGCCCAAAGGGCAAAAGATGCACATTTTCCAAGGGACAGGGGAACAAGGGAACAACCTGATATAGTCTAAGGCTATTTCCTGTGCAGTTGAGGGCTCTCCCTGACCATGTTTCTACCCAAACTCTCCCAAGTCATCCAATTTAACTCAACAAGTTGGAAAAGCATTTAAGTTCCTATCACCTTCAAGACCCTGTGCTAGATTTGGGTTACAGAGGCAACAATGAATCAGATATTCTTTTGGGGGAGTGGATACAACATACACACTTAGATAAGTAAATGCAAGGTAATTTTGAGGAGGAAACAAGCACTTTGAAGGTGAGAAGGGAGGAAGAACTGGCTAAGGCTTAGCGGAGGAGATGGTACCTCATATAAATCTTGGAGAAAGATTCTGAGAGACAGAGATGAGGAGGGAGACAATTGGAGACAGCCTATGGGAAGGCATAGAGCCATGAGACAATGCTGAATTTGAGAATCAGCTTTTAAATGGAGGTGGGGAAATGGTGAATTCAGTTTTAACATGTTGAGTTTGAGATGCAGATGGGACATCCATGTGGAAATGTCTAGCAGACAACTGAAATTCAGGGCTTTTTTTTTTTTTGGTGGGCATTCTTCTCTCTATATGCATTTTTCTTTTTTGATTTCATGTACTCCCAAGGGTTCAAGTTTTAACCTGTATATGAAGGAGATCCATGTGTTGAGACTCTAAGCTCAACACTCATATTTCGTGCTCCCTCTTGGAAATCTCAGAATGGACATTCTGCCAGTATCTTAAACTCAATATATTTAATTTAATTTAATTTTTTTAAAACCCTTAACTTCTGTGTATTGGCTCCTAGGTGGAAGAGTGGTAAGGGTGGGCAATGGGGGCCAAGTGACTTGCCCAGGGTCACACAGCTGGGAAGTGTCTGAGGCTGGACTTGAACTTAGGACCTCCCATCTCTAGGCCTGACTCTCAATCCACTGAGCTACCCAGCTGCCCCCTCAATATATTTTAAACTGAAGTTATTCTCTCTCTCTCTCTCTCTCTCTCTCTCTCTCTCTCTCTCTCTCTCCCTCTCCCTCTCTTTCTCATACATACATACACACACTTTTACTAATAAAGAATTGCAAATTAATATACAGTCTCCAGAGAATTTTAATCATAACAAGTCCCTGTGCTAGTCTGACTGAGCCAACAAAATGCTAGCAACTACTCAGCAGCTGGACCAGTCCAATGGGAATTCTACTCACTAGGGAAAAAGTCTGGGCTCATCATTCAGTTGATCAAAACTATTTATTGTCAAAGATGCTCAATGAGAACACTTACTCTTTTCTTGAAGTTACTTCTGGTCTCTCAGATTCTCTAACACATTGGGATGCATTATTGCATCTACTTTTGGTTGGGACCAAAAGTCTTTAGTGTCCTGGAGGATATGGTGTTAGAGCTCCAGATGGTATTACAGCTTGGTCTGGATTTTGCCACCACTGGAATTTGAAGGGTGATCTGATAAATCTCTATACAGTGTCTAGCATCATGAGTCAGTAAACATCACAAGCCTAAGCCAACCAGCCTTGAGTATCACAAAGGAATCCAATCTTAAGCAAAGCATTGCAGAATGTTTTAATCATAAGAGAACATTATAGAATTTTCTGTTGGGAATCAAGGGCATACTCATGTAATTATGTGACAAATAAAACAATCAGGAAATGAAAGCACACAAGAATAAGAGACTACATCAAGTGGCATCTGCTTTAGGGTGAGAGGGTCTTATCTGGACCAGATGTGTGATGCAAAGTAGAGGAAAAGAGCAGTTCCAGGAAGGAGTTGGGTGAGTGCCCATGAATTAAGAATATACTGAGTTCTGGAACAGACTTATTCAGTTAAAAGTATGCTTTGTGGATCGGATCACAAAGTTCTGTAGTGGGCCAGTTTAGATGTTGGTTTTTTTCTTTTTTAGTATGCAGATGGACTTGCTGACAACGTATTTGCTAGGTTTTTCTTTTTTAAATCTAATTTTATTTTTAGTTTTGATTTCTCTTCCTCCCACCTCCCTCTCCCCCACTCATTGAGGAAGCAAGAAAAACAAAACCTGTTACAAATATGTATAGTCATGCAAAATAAATTCCAGTATTAGCCATGTCCAAAAAAAACATGTTTCAATCTCCACACCGGATAGCATGCTTCATCATGAATCCTCTGGAAGTGTGTGGTTGGTTCCATTGTGTTGATCAGAGTTTCTAAAACTGTATTTGTTAGATTTTCCTAACAAATGACTTTAAGGGATTTTCCTTTGGTTCTTTATTGATATATAAATTGCCAGTGGCTAGGGTAGGATATCTAGTATTGGGTTATTTTAGGATGGGTCCTAAAATGAAATCTCCTCAAACTTCTACATTGATTTCTCAATATGAGGTTGACCCTGTATTCTCAAAAGCTATGCCAATGGGGCACTAGCCATGGCAAAGTCTACTCTTTTGAAAAGGCTTGGAGTATTATCCTAGCAACAGAAAATATCTGTTTTCCAAGGACCAGAAAAGGGAAGTGTGAAGAGACTTACCCTCATTAGGTGGGTCAGTAGATAATGAATTTTGGGGCCATAGAAACCCATGAAACAAAGAAAAATACAAAATGACCCTGGGTCCTGCATGTCTGTCTTCTGCAATGATGGTATGGCAGAGTTGAAGATACATAGAGTGAAGGGTGCTAAGAATCACACAACTTTTTATACCATCTATAAACATTCTTAGCTATTGGTATTACCAATGTATAACCTCCTAGGCCAGTGACCAAGAGGACATAAAACTGGAGGGAACTGAATGATGTCAGTCTTAGCTTTGTTGCCACAATTGAGATAGATACCCAGAACAAAAGATGAGTTGATTATATAGGACATTCCCAAACGTCTCAGTGCAATTTTAAGCTTAAATAAGCTTAAAAAAAAACACCTTACCTTCCATCTTAGAATCAATGCTGTGTATTGGTTCCAAGGTAGAAATGATGCTTTAACACACTATACCACCACATACCCATAGGATTATTGGAGTAAATGATACAGAGCTTTAGAGATAGTAGGAAGCTGGGGATATGTCATGTTATGGACTCCCAGAATGCATACACCTCAAGTGATAGAAGATATTCATCACGAATAATAACCCTGATCTAGCCATCCACAGAGATTCCCTGAATTTTTACTTAAAATGGAGTCTTTGGACTATGTGGTTCATTCCAGAAGTTGTTCCCTTTTGGCCATTCTCTAAAGTTTTGTTAGTGTAAAGTCATGTGTGTGTGTGTGTGTGTGTGTGTGTGTGTGTGTGTGTGTGTGTGTGTCCATGTCCCTCCCTTTCTTCTCTCTTTATCTCTCTTTTTCTGTCTCTCTGTTTCTGTCTTTGCCTCTCTTTTTTTTCTCTTTCCTCTCTCTCTCATTCTCTCTACCTGTCTGTCTGTCTGTTTCGTGTCTGCCTTTTTTCTATGTCTGTCTCCCTCCCTCTCTTCTTCCCTCTGTCTCTGTCTCTCTCCCTTTCGGTTTTTCTTTCTATCTCTTCCTGTCTCTCTATCTCTCTGTCTCTTTCTCTTTCCTTCTCTGTCTCTATCTCTCTGTCTCTGACTTTTTCTTACCTTCTCTGCCTGTTTCTCTCTCACTATCTCTATCTCTATCTGTCTCCAACATTCCCCAGTAGCTCTGAAATGTAAGGCAGCAACCATCTTTGTCATTTTTCATTTTACAAGGGAGAAACACACAAGGGTTAATAATTAACAGTACCGTAGATGCTGTCATCAATCATTGCCTTTGAATGTAAGAGGATGTTGGTTCTGTACCCTCTTGGGTGAGAGGAGAAAAGAATCATTGGCCAGAGGGAATAATGCCAAGGTGGCAGCAGTGCCCTGATAATTTACCAGGCAAATTTCTGCAACAGAGGAAAGCCTATGTTTTGTTCAGATAAATACAGGTTTTCCCCCTTCAATAGAGCTGGCTACAACATGATTGCCAGAGCAGCAGCTTTCTGCCTTCTGCTTTGTGCTACCTTATAGACCGCTCACCCAGTAATGTACAGGATGCTAGGCAGTTGTACTGTTGCTTGATACTGGGCACAAAACATTGATACCCTCCTCCTTTTGGAGGGTATATAAGGATGCCTTATAAGCATTCATGACAATCCACACCCCCTGGGCAAGTTGAGGAGAATGGGATCATTGTATTTCCATAACTATGCTAGGAAAGACAGGAATTGCCAAAAAAGAGAGCCAAATTGTTAAAGCCATGATCCAGGGGCAATCAGAAAAAAACTGAGCCAAAGTATTGCACTTTGGGGATTCAATCCTTTTTTTTTTTCACCTCAGTGAATATCCTCTGACTTTTCATAAACTGGAAAAGCAAAAGGCCATAGGAAATAGGCTTAAGTACAGAAGGGATAAACAGAGCCCTCGTGTATGCAATAATACTATGTGCCTACTTCTGCCAAAATCTAACACAAAGCACTAAAAAAGAACCAAAATGAGATGCAGGCAAACAGATTTGCATAAATATTTCATATCACAGGAATGGAAGGGACCTTTTGAGTTGCTTAAGCTCTTCCTGCTTTAGATTTGTATTAGAGTTTTATTTCAAGATAATATATATTGGAGGAACAGTTAAGTGACTCAATGATTAGCAAGCTAGGCCTGGAGCGAGAAGGTCCTGAGTTCAAAACTGAACTCAGATAACTCCTAGCTGTGTAACTCTGGGCAAGTCACTTGATCCCCATTTGCCTAGCCCTTACTGCTTTTCTGCCTTAAAATCCATACTTAGTATAGATTCTGAGATGGAAGGCAAGGGTTTAAAAAATTAAAAGATAACATAAATTGAAGGGAAAACAAGGAGGATGTTTTTCCCCAAAGAATCATGGTTCTAGAGTTGGAAGGGACCTCAGAGTCTGGCCCAGTGGTTTTATAGTTGAGGAAACTGAAACCAAGGAAAGTTAAATGGCTTGCCTCATATCACATAAATAGGAAACCTCTACTGTTGTTGTTCAGTCATACTATGGTGTTTGGCTTTGTCCATTGTGATGCATTGACTTTGTCCATGGGATTTTCTTGGCAAAAAAATTGGAGTGGCTTGCCATTTCCTTCTCCAGATTATTCCCATTTTACAGATGAGGAATGAAGACAAATAGAGGTTAAGTGATTTGCCCAGAGTTCCATAGCCAGTAAATAATTGAAACCAAGTTTGATTTCAGATCTTCCTGACTCCAAACTCTATCCTCTATATCACCTAGCTGCGTCCAAGCCCCAGAGAAGCAGGGCTTTCCTTAAGAAAGAATCATAGAACAGATAGCCTTTATAGATGTCCCAACCGTGCTGCTTGTGCTCCCGCCATCATTTTTATTATTCTCACCCCTGATCTACCTAAACTTTGGACTTTGCCCCTAGAACCATCCTTGGAAGCATAGGGAAACTTTATGGGCTCTGATATAGAGTGAAATAACTGGAAACAGGAAAAAAGACACACACACACACACACACACACACACACACACACAATGATTAAAACAAAACCACAAAGAGCAATCACGAAGCACTGCTATGTTTGCTACTAACCAAAGTAAGTGCTTTTTCATTCATTCATTCATTAATTCATTCATTCAGTCAATCATTCTTCATTCATTCATTCATCTTGTTCTAAGCTCTAACCAACAATGCAATGAGCACCTTAAATGAATGGTGGGGTAGAGTCTAAGAATCTTTTTTACTTATGGGTTGGGTTGTTGTTTTTTTTTTTTTTTTAAATCACCACAACTGAAATATGTGCAATTAAGATCACAGCAGAAGAAATGTTCAGATTGTGTTTTTTAGATCTAAAGTAACCTAGTGATTTTATGCTTTGTACTATTATGATAATGAAATTAAATCTACCCTGCCCATCTTTAGATTTAATCACCAAAAGTGTAAACATCCCCACTTAACTCATAAGTTGGGAGGTCTGTGACCCACGTGTGCTAGAGTGCTAGAATCAGAATTTACTGACTGCCTCCTGGGCAGTCCTAAGAAAAGTGTCTGTTGTGATTGGACACGTAAACTAAGAGGAAGGCACAGGAAGTGACACAAAAGAAACTCCTTTAAAAGAGAACTCAGTGAGTTCAGCTGCTCTCTTCTGGTTTGTTAATGGGACCTGAAGGGGGCTTTTGGTTCATGACTGGGACTTGGAGGAGCTCTGGAGCTGGTGAGACTGTTCTTAAATCTTTCCTTTGGAATTCCACATGGTGAATGTAAAGACTGAATCTTCCTGAACTTCTCTTAAGAAACTTCCCTTTCAAAAGAGACTCTGTGGCTAAAGCTTTTGCTTCATACGCCTCCGAGGCCCTCAGCTCAAGGCTTGACCTTTTCCAATTGAGGACATCTGCTTGGGTTAAACTAGGGACCTAAGCGAATTATTTAGTTTGTCAGGTTAATTATCTTACTTTATCCTCTCTCTAAGGTTCTTAATTTCTCTCTCTCTTCTCATTTGTAAATAAACTTCCATAAAAGTCATTTTGACTTGAGGTTATTCTTTAATTGGGAATTGACAATTATTCAATCCTCCGGCAACCAAACCTTTTAATATTCACCCACTCAAAACCCCTTTTTACCCCTTACACTATATATCAGGAAGAAGTAAAAATCCATTTTATGTTTTTCTTGTGAATGAGTTCAAAAAGAAAATTTGATATTCCAGGAAATGATTAGGATGGCAGGTGCAATGTGTGTATGTGTGTTATATAATTACTAGGTAATCCTTAAATGTCTGTTTTATATCATCTGGCTGCTAGAAATCGTAACTCATTTATTTCAATGATCAGGAAAGTGACTTTTAAAAAAATCAGGTCCCATATGAAGGCAGTAGCAGGGCAAGATCTCAAATTCTGTGGTTATTTCTTGCAACCCAAGAGAAATACTTCTTGGCATTCAATTATTTTAACCAATTGATCAAGTACTTATTAAACACTTACTATATGCTAGGCACTGAGTTACATGTTAGGGTTCTAAAGACAAAGAAATCAAACAATCCTTATTCTCAAAGAATTTGCATTCTAGCACTGAGTTTGTCAGTTAGCCAATAAGCATTTATTAAGATCTCATTATGCACCAGGCACTGTGCTAAGCTCTGGAGCTACAAAGAGAGGCAGAAGACAACTCCTGCCCTTGAGGAGCTCCCATTCTAATTGAGGAGACAATGAACAAACATATATGTACCCCAAAAAGCTAAATGCAGGATAAATAGGAAGTAAATAAGAGAGGAAAGGCACTAGAATTAAGAATTGGGAAAGACTTATATTAGAAGGTAAGATTTTAGTTGGGACTTGAAGAAATTCAGAAAAAACAGGAGACAGAGATAAGAATTAATCCAGAATAAATACAAAATAAATACAATTTGAGGAGAGAGAGCATGAACCATGGCCACATGGCTGGGTACTGACCATTCTTTCTCTCTTCTCCACCTAGTGACATCGAGATATAGCTCAAATTCTATCTTCTATAGACCTTTCCTGGTCCATCCCACTTCTAGTGCCTTCTCTCTAAGATTACTTTCCATTTTCACAATATCTATCTTACATGCACAATAGTTATTTGCATGTTATCTCCTCTATTAAAATGGGAACTCCTCTAGAAAAGGGATATTGTTTTTATTTTTCTTTGTATTTCTAGAGCAGTACCTGGCACATAGTAATTCATTTAATAAATGCTTACTTACTGACTAAGATGCAAATGAAAATGATTTTAAAGTTCTCCTTTATACCCATGAAATTGGCAAAGGTGATAAAAACAGGAAATGATCACAAAATTATAGGAGAGACTGACTGGGGAGACAGGTCCACTTAATGCACACTTACCTGTAATGTAAAGTGGTCCAAACATTTTGGAATGCAACTCGGAATTGTAGGAGAAAACCATTTAACTGGGCATATGACTTTGACCCAGAGATGCCACTACTAGGCTTGTACCTACATTGAGGGGAAATTGTCTCCTGAGTCAATCCATTCTACTTTGTTGTTTAGTGGTTTTTCAGTCAAGTCTGACTCCTGGTGAATCCATTTAGTGTTTTCTTGGCAAAGATACTGGAGTGGTTTGCCATTTCCTTCTCCAGCTCATTTTGCAGATGAGGAAACTGAGGAAACACGGTTAAGTGACTTGCCTAAGGTCACACAGTAAGTGTTTGAGGTTGAATTTGAACTCAGGAAGAAGAGTCTTCCTGACTGGCTCTCTGTCCAATATGCCACCTCACTGTCCTGTTCCATTTTGAGATAGCTCTAATTGTTAGGAACAAAGAAATTAAAAGAATCTGTATGTACTAAAATATTTATAGCATCTTTCTGTTATATCAAAGAACTGGAAGCAAAGGGGAGTCACCATCAACTAGAGTCAGCATTAGCTGAACAGATTATGGTATATTGATGTCATGGAATATTATTGTGCTATAGTACATTTTAAAAGTGATGACTTCAGAGAAACCTGACAGAACTTGTATAAACTACTGCAAAGTGAAGTTTTCAGAACCAAGAGAAAAATATATATGATGACTACAACCTTGTAAAGGAATGTAATTCCAATTCCAGAGGCCAGATGATGAAACCCACTATCCATCTCCTGACAGAAAAATGATGAATTCAATTTGTAGAATGAGAATTAAGAAGCACTGTTCAAGATGTAAGAACTATGATCAAAGGCATGTCCAGTGAGGACACCAGAAGACTGATAATGAATCACGTTAGCTATCTCTTGTCAGAGTGGTGATGAATTAGAGGAACAGAATGAAATATTTTCAAAGAGGGTGTGTGGATTTGTTTTATCTGAGACTGTATATGTTGTAGGACAGCAAGGTGGCTCAGTAGATGATAGAGCACTGGGCATAGAGTCAGAACATTTCTCTTCCTGAATTCAAATATGGCCTCAGACACCAGCTATGTGACCCATGGCAAGTCGCTTTTGTTTTCCTCAGTTTTCTTATCTGTAAAATGAGCTGGAAAAAGAAATGATAAACCACTCTAGGATCTCTGCCAAGAAAATCCCAAATAGGATCATAGAGAATCAAACAACTGAAAAAAGTGACCGAATAACAGCCATAATTGTTACAAGTGAAAGCTTTTAGGTTTTTTTTTTTTTGGTGTGTGTGTGTGAGAGAGACTTAAGTGGGAAAGTAGAATAGTGATATTAAATCTAAATTAATTAATATAAATTAAATACTAAAAAAGTTTCAATCAATTAAAAATACAGAAGAGAAGTTTAGAAGGGCACATGATGGAACTACCAAGTCTGAAATATGGCAAAATAAATAATAAGTTAAATAATCAAATGACAAATAAACCAAACTGTATGTAGTGATTTAGATTCACATGTGATCCTATTTTTCTGTTCATCTTTGTGTTGTGAAATGTTCAGTGCTGACATTTGTCTGGTTTATAATAATAAAAAAAATTTAGAGTTGCCTTGAGGCAAAGGGTCATGCAGGCAATATGTTATCAGAACAGGAAGCCATCACAACAATACAGGCAGGAGGTGATGAAGAGTCCTTTACTAGGGCAGTGGACAATATGAAAAAAACAAACAATCAACAGTATTCAGTAATCATATACCCTGGGCTTCAGCCAAATATGTCAGAGGCATTCTTTTATTAGTGTATTCTCTGCTTAAGAGTATTTAAGACCAATATCCCCTGCTACACAATTCTCTGACCCAAGTAATCTCAAGCCACCCTGATTAGCACAATGCCTACCACACAGTAAGCATTTAATAAATAATTTCTAAAAAATTCATTTATTTCTAGTTCAGAGCAGAGATGGTTTTATTTTCTGGTGTACTTGTGTTTTGTTTTGTTTTGTTTTGTTTTTTGGTCTCACTGCCTTACTCAGGAAAAAGACTTCTTTCAAATCTGCCTCCTCTGATGCATTCAAAGTTCACGTATACCTTTAAATTGGCATGTAAGTTTCAGCCACTAAATTTAAAGTCAGATTAGCGACTTGCTTCCAAATTATTAAAAATAAATTTTTACTGCTTTCCTTTTCCATCCTACTCCTTTAATCACATTTTTCTACGTTTCTTTGTCCACTTCATTCTTGGATATTCTCTCTCGTTCAGAATATTAAGTTAAAGCTCTTTCTGGGCAGCAGCCCAAGGATCTTAATCTGTACAGCCGAGGTCCCCTTCTTCCCATGATTAACCCAGTGGAGGATTAACATGTTAAACTGTTGTTAGAAGATTAGTATATAGAGCCCTCAACATTCTGGGCTGGCTCGATGAATGATGCTAATTTCTATTACTGACTGTTTTTCTTTTTTTTTTTTTTCCTTGAGTCAAGTGTAAACTGGTCAGGAGACTGGTTCACCAGGCCTGAATGCTTTCTGGGCCACAAGTGTAGTTCTGTTAGTATTAGCCGGATATGAAGGGATTATATTAGTAGCTAGGGTCAGAATGAGCTGGGACGTCCACATATAGATACACATGCACGGACACACACACACACACACACATATTCTGGTGCCATCTGGAGGGTGTACATTCAGATTTATGAGAAAGCTCTTGCTTTTGTTGTTTAGTCATTTCAGTCATGTCCGACTCTGTGACCCCATTTGGGGTTTTCTTGGCAAAGATCCTGGAGTGGTTTGCCATTTCCTTCTCCAGCTCATTTTGCAGATAAGGAAACTGAGGCAGAGTTACATGACTTGCCCAGTGTCACAGAGTTAGTAAATGTCTGAAGCTGGATTTGAACTCTGGAAAATGAGTCTCCTTAACTCCAGACCTGGTACTCTATACACTATATCTCCTATGTGCCCACAAGATCACTCTATTGGATCTGTAATTTGAGAATAGGCCCTATGCAAATTTCCCTTCTTCCCAGGGCGAGAAGTCATCTCTCATTTTTCTGAACTTCTGTAACACTGTAGAGCTTACTTTTATGGCCTTTATGGGGTGCTATTGGTATTTTTACATGAGCCTTATTTCCCCCATAAATCCCTAAAAAATAACACATAAAAAGCCCTTTGCAAATATTAGAGTTCTTATACAAATGCCAATTATTGTTATTCATAGGAAAGATTTATTTAATAAGTTTATTATGTATTAGACACTGTGCATAAGGCTGGGTATACAAATATAAGAGGGAAAAAAAGATGGTTCCTATCCTCAAGGAGCTTATACTCTAGTAGAGGGAAAATAACACACAAGAAGGAACTGAAAAAGGGAGGGAGGGGGAAGCCCTTGAAGACGGGTGCATGGTACTGAAATCAGAAGCAAAGACTGGGAAGGAACAAAGGACTGATGGCATGGGCTGCTCTTCAGATTGAAGGCTTTGGGGAACTCACCAACTGGAGAAGCATGGTGGAGGGATGTTCTGGGGGCGAGGAAGTCCCAGGTACTGAAGGCTGTTCCATGGTAAGGAGACTACAGGAGATGAAGAGGCTGAAGCAATTGAAGCAGAGTGGCAATGTCCAAAAGGTCAGAAGCAAAGTCATAAGGGCTTTAGTGTAATGGGGTCAATCAGAGAAGGTAGAATGGGAACTGTTGGTCCCCCTCAGACCCTTCCTTAGACATGTTCGATTAGATCTCAGTCCAGGAGATCAGGATACCTGATTACTTTCATTATATTAAGATAATCAATTTAGAAAAGGAACACAAATATTTAGTTCAACTTCTTTATTATACAGATGAGAAAACTGAGACCCAAAGCAATTAAATGTCTGCCTTTTCCAGAGTCACACAGGTTTTATTCAGCTATTTCAGTTGTGTCCAAATCTTGGTGACCCCATTTATGGTTTTCTTGGCAAGGACACTGGAGTGGTTTGCCATTTCCCTCTTCTGCTCATTTTACAGATGAGGAAACTGAGGCAAGAAAGGTTAAGTGATTTGCCTAAGTTCACACAAATTGTGAGTATCTGAGGCTGGGTTTTGAACTCTGATCTTTCAGACTCCAGGCTTGGCTCTCTATCCTAACTGCCCTAATTCCAATTCTAGTTCTCTTTTCACTGAATCACACTGTGTTGGCTGTTTTTCTTAATTAAAAAAAAATTAACAGGTGCTTATTTAACTTATTTCCTTTTCTCCTACCCCCTCTCAGTGCCAAACTATTATAAAAATACTCAAAGTCAAGAAAACAGGTTTCCAAATTGGCTACATCCAAAACTGTGTATCTTATTCAATTCTCTTCAATTCAAGAAGTGGGCAGCCTTCTTCATCATCAGTCTTCTGGAATCTTGGTTGATTTGTATTGTATTGTTCAGAGTTCTTTTCATTGTATTGATCAGAGTTCTTCCCCACCCCCCCACCTTTTTTGTACTGTGATTTCCTGGGAGGCAGAAAACTTTTCTTTTGTATCTGCATTTCTCACAGTGCTTTGGCACGGAAGGGGATCGATAAATGTTGGTTGAATTAGTGTCTGACTGATAAAAAAGAGTCACCTCAATGACACAGCCTCCGCTTCTATTTGGCACATTTAGTTTGGTGATTCATATCCACCCAGGGAGAAAGGAAAGATAGACATTTATACTTGTCAGAAATACCCAATTAGAAAGCTTAAAAACACGAATACTCTCTTTTATCTTTATGTACAGCCAGGTAAGGTAGCAGAGTGGATAGAGTGCCGGACCTGGAGTCAGGAAGACTCTTGCTGACTTCAAATCTGGTCTCAGAAACTTACTAGCTGTGTGACTCTGGGAAATGCACTTAATGTTGTTTGCCTCAGTTTCCCCATATGTAAAATGAACTGGAGAAGGAAATGGGAAACTGTTCCAGCATCTTTGCTGAGAAAAACCCCAAATGGGGTTAGGGAGAATTGGATATGACTGAAATGACTGAACAACAACAACAACAACAGTCATGTAAGGATCCAGTCTGAGGTTCTTGGCGGGAAACCTTATGAGCATTCATCTAGGGAACTCGGGCTCCTTGAGCTCTGAAATAATCTGAGAAGTTAGAAACATATGAGTTATTCCATTTGGAGCATCTATTTTTACTTTGGAAGCAGAAAGATGAATTCATTAAAACAATGGTGTAAACTAAATACATAGCTCTTATGGATTAGTCATAGCCTAGAGTTTTTATTAGTTAAGGAATAAATTTATTCTGGGTATCCTTAATGTGAGAGTTATTCTAGAACCATTTAAGGAAATAAGCTTCCCTACAGCCCCTGATCTAAAGAATTGAGATCTGTAGTATGTAAAATCTTGCAGCCATGTTTTGCACTGGTGAAATCTGATGTTCTCATCAGCCAACAGGATTGCACAGAACATAAAGGGAGGGAGAAGAAAGGTCATAGAATGAAGACCATCTTTTCTTTTTCTTTTTCTTTTTTTTGGTCCTTTTCCTCTTGTCTCGCTTCTCTTTTCCTTCCTCCTTTCTTTTCCTCTCTCTCATCCTCTTCTCCATTCCCATCACCCTTCTCCATTCTTCCTCTTCTTTCTTCTTTTCTCCTCTGATTTCTCTTATAATTGGTAAGAACTATTTGACAGAAAAAAAAGGAGTTTTTCAGGTAGATGCTTCAGCAGATGGCGGTCTCTCAGAATATTTTTGGTGACCATAAATCTCTCCCTTTAAAATTTAGCCCTTTAGGGGCAGCTGGGTAGCCCAGTGGATTGGGAGCCAGGCCTAGAGACGGGAGGTCCTAGGTTCAAATCCGACCTCAGACACTTCCCAGCTATGTGACCCTGGGCAGGTCACTTGACCCCCATTGCCTACCCTTACCACTCTTCCACCTATAAGTCAATACACAGAAGTTAAGGGTTTAAAATAAAAAAAAATAGCCCTTTAATATTTATATGTTGCATGCATTGTCTCATTTGATCCTCATTCTTAATCCTCAGTTTGATGAGGAAGGTATTATTTTCATTTTTAGGCAGCTAGGAAGCATGATGGATAGGGCAATGGACATGGAGTCAGAGTCAGGAAGGTCTAAGTTCAAATGCAGCCTCAAATACTTATTAGTTATGTGACCCTGGGCAAGTCACCTAACCTCTGTTTGCATCAGTTTTCTGAATTGTAAAATGGGGATAATAATAGCACCAAGAGGTAGCTAGATGTCTCAGAGTGCTGGGTCTGGAGTTAGGAAGACTTGTGTTCAAATCTGGTCTCAAATACTCACTAGCTCTGTGAATCACTTAACCTTTTTTGGCCTTAATTTTCTGGAGAAGGAAATGGCAAACCACTCAGGTATCTTTGCCAAGAAAACCCTGTTTGGGGTCACAGAGAGTTGGACATGACTAAAAAATGACTGAACAACAAGACTAGCACCTATTTCAGGGGTTTTGTGAAGATCAAACTGAGGACCAAATTGGGGAATATCACACTGAGCATAAATGTCTAGGTATTTACAGTTTAGAAGAGACATTAGTTGCAAACACATTTAATATTAGTAACAAAGTTCTTATTAAAAAATCTTCCACAAAATCTCCTCTGATGCTTTACTGTGGGATGGAGGTGAGCCAGGACCCTGGAAGGCTAAGCCAGTGAAACACACTCTATGTAGTAGATTTTCTCAAGCTCGGGAGATTTCAAAATGGTCCTGGTGACAGATTGTGCCTGCATTTTGAGGGCCAACCAAGCTACGTCCAGAGAGACTTATCACAAATGGTCACAAATGGGTTGGATATTAGATGATAAAGCCATTGGCCATGACATTTGAAACAGAGAAAAATGCAAAAGAACACTCAGTCCTGTTCAGTTCCCTTTCGCTTTTGCAGTGATGGTGGTAGGGAGAATCACAAGTTTTAGATACTTTCTAAACATTAATTATTGACTCTTTAAATGAGAGCTCTTTGTCCAATGATAATGAGTTGATAGGCTTCTAGAAGAAGTGAACCATGTTAATGTTGACATTCTTGTTATAAAGGAAATCAGATGACATAAATGGCTGTAGAATGGAAGGACAGCTCACAGATTCTCTTTGGCGAGTAGGATAAAGGAACTAATTTTGTTGTGTGTCCACAAGCAATAAGAGAAACCATTTTATTGGACACAAATCCCATATCTTGCAGTATTCGTGATGAGCATAAGAAAAAATATTGTAAGGAAAAATTTCACTTTCTGGGTCAACATCTCTTGCAGAGGGCAATGTAGGAAAACTATGAAGAATTTGACAAGATTTCTTCAAACCAAGTTCAACCTTGATAATCAGTAGCTGCTTGTGCAAAGATGGGTACACGAAAGTACATCAAAAGATCTATTGAAAAATATAATTGAGAATTAAGAAATGGAAGAGGCCAGCTCCTCACCAACTATTAGATACCTCAAATCTGTATATCATGAACATTTTCTTCAAGAAGAGAGCTAGAATGCATTGTCCATGGCAAGCACTGCATACCATCATTTTAAAAAGTGAAAATTACTTCATCCTAGCAGGCAAGAAATAACCAGTTATTGATGTGGCAGATATTCAGAATGACCACACTATGTGTAGTCAAACCACCAACTAGTTAGAGCAAAGATCAAAACCAACGCAATGAGTCAGGCCTAGAGATGGGAGGTCCTGGGTTCTAATATGGCCACAGACACTTCCTAGCTTTGTGACCCTCAGCAAGTACCTTTGCCCCAATGGCCCAGGCTTTACTGCTCTTCTGCCTCGGAACCAATACTTAATATTGATTCTAAGACAGAAGATAAGAAGAAGGTTTTTTTTTTTTTTTAATGCCACATTCAGAGGTTAGCTATCACTGTGCATTTACAGTAACTCTAATTCCGCATACTTTTAAAAAGTTGCTATCTTTAAAAAATAATAGACTAAGGTTAAATGAGGATTTAATAATTAATAATAAATTTAGTAATAAATAATTATTTAATGACTAATAATAAATTAAGGATTACTAAATAGATCAAGGTTAAAAACAACAGTACTGGTTTTGATTATATTCACTTCACAGTAACCTCTTCTTAACAAAATTTTAACCCATATAAAACAATTGCCACAGGGAGGAGGCCAGAAGAACCTAGAAACCACATTAGCTAGCAAATATTCAATTTCCCTTTTAAATGGGGAGATAATATTCTATCTCTTAACCATGCCATTTTATGTGAGGGTCAGTTCCCTCCTCACCTCTTTCTATTTGCTCTAGTTTCCTTTAACTCAAATCTGGCCTGTTAAATGGCTTTCCCCTACTGTTATATTTTCCCTCTGAGATTATTTCACATTTTCACTATATATCTTGCATTTAGATGGTTGTTAGTGTGTCTTCTCCCTCATTAGATTTTGAGTTTCTAAAGGAATAGAGATTGTATTCTATCCTTTGCATCTCCAGTGATTAGCACAGTGCCTGGTACATAGTAAGTGCTTAATACATGTTTACTAACTGACTCATTTATATAACCCTTAAAAGTTTACATAAGTCTTTCTTCACATTGACTATTTAAGGTAGGTAGTGCAAGTACTAGCACTATTTTTATAGGTGAGAAAACAGAGGTTTTGGGAGATTAATTATAGCTGACGTATAGAACTTTAAAGTTTACAAAGCATGTCTTATTTGAAGCTCAACCGTGTCTGATCCTCATCCTCATGAAGGAGGTAGCATAGATATTCTTATCCCCACTTTTAGGCAATAAAATGACATGGTGGATAGGCTACTGAGCCTTTAGTCAAGAAGATCTGCCTTCCAATCTGTCCTTGGCTACTTACTAGCCATGGGAACCTTCACTTCTGCCTCAGTTTTCTGAACTATAAAATGGGGATAATTTATAATATACCTATTTCACAGTTCAGTGGAGAGGATCAAATGGGATACTTGAAAAGTGTCTTATAAACTTTAAAGTACTGTATAAATGCCAGCAATTATTCTTATTAGGAAGAAATTTAGGCCGAGAGATTAGTGACTTGCTGAGGTCCGTATAGCTAGGCAATATCAAACCTACATCTTCTTTGACTTCAAGTTCAACTCTCTTATCATTACATCAAATTCTTTTTAAGGGACAAAATGATTAGAAAAGGTGGTGGGTGGTTCATCTGGCAAGAGCATGGTTTTAACAGATGGGCTGCTGGCATACCAGGATTACCCCTAAAATAAGAAAGGGCCTAGAGGAAGCCCCTCTAGCACCTCGGATAGTTCTTCTCTGGAATATCTATAGAAGGACATGAATAAGAGTCATATAAAATGAGAGTGTATGAATGGATGATAATAGATACTAATGTTAAATTTGCCCATATTGATGAAATCACCAATGGATTGTAGTATTGATGAATTATTTAAAAATTACCCAAAGAGGGGGTAGTTGGGTGGCTCAGTGGATTGAGAGTCAGACCTAGAGATGGGAGATCCTGGGTTCAAATTTGACCTCAGACACTTCTTAGCTGTGTGACCCTGGGCAAGTCACTTAACCCCCATTGCCTAGTCCTTACTGCTCTTCTGCCTTGGAACCAATACACAGTATTGATTCTAAGATGGAAAGTAAGGGTTAAAAAAAAGGCACAAAGAGCTTGTATAAAACCTCTTGCAAGGAGCTAGCATTCTGATAGAATGATACTTGAAGTACTCAGAAGCTCCTGTTGGGAGAGTTTGGGCAGATACTCAGCTTCCCAATAATAAGAAGGATTATTGAATTCAGGTGGATTGCCTAGCAATAAGACATCAACCTCAAACAGCTTGTTTGGAACTGACATTATGCCATAACTAACTAGGATCAAGATAATATTCAAGTTATAAGTTAGGAAGCAGTTGAATTCTTTGGTTGGGTATTTAGTCAGTAGTGCTCCATCACCAATGACTGTCCACAGAGTTATGTTCTGACTTTCTCTATTTCACTGTCTTGGAAGTCCACTGGTGAGTGACTTAAAAGAATGATAGAACTAGGATTTAGTTAGTGAATTAGTGCTTTTCCCTGGGGAGCAGCTAGGTGGTACAATGGATGGAGTGCCAGGTCTGGCTTCAAGAAGACTCATTTCCCTGAGTTCAAATCTAGACTTAGACATTTACTAGAAGCATGACCCCGGGCAAGTCACTTAACTGTTGGCCTCAGTTTCCTCTTCTGTAAAATATGTTGGAGAAGAGAATAGCAGACCCCCTCCAGTATCTTTGCTAAGGAAAACCCAATTGGGGCCACAGAGAGTCAGACACAACTGAAAATAACTGAGCAATGAACCTTTCCCTGCCCCCAAGTAGGAAACCTAGACTTTAAAGCAATTCCAGACAATAGATAGTTCTAATTAGCTAAATGACCCAGTAAATAGGCATGAGACTTGGGGACAGGAAGATTTGAGTTCACATTCTGTCATCACTTAACTATGGTGTACCCCAGTTTCTTCAACTATAAAATGGGAATAAAAATAACACCTATCTCAGAGTTGTGAGGATCAAATGAGTTAATATTTTATAAAGTACTTTACACAGTGTTTGGCACATAGTAGGTGTTTAAGAATGATTTCCTTTTAAATGATTTCCTTTCCCCTTTATGCATAAAGGCTTTGAGGGAAAGATCTCAGTAAAATGGCATTATTCTATAATTCTAGAGTTATAGGTGTATAGACCAAAATGGCGCCATGTGCAGGGGCCAAGAGGGGAACCACAACTCCAAGGAGGGGTAAGACTTAAATGGGAGAAGATCAGGAATAGGAGACGTAGTGTACAAGATAACTTAGGACTGAATAAGGAAAGACAGCACATGGTGGTGAGAGGATTCAGAAATCGGGACCCCCCAGTTCTCTTTCCAGCTGTGCTCCTGGCTTGCTTTCTGACTATGAGTAAGCCCTTTCATTTCTGAGTTTCTGTTTTCTCATCTGTGAAATGTAAGATGAATTTCTAAGATTCTCTTCAGTCGTACATGAACCAAAACTTCAATGCATGTAATTTTATTACTCATGGCTTAGGACAGGTTCTAGAGAGTGAAGGATTTGGGGTGATTGTGATGTTACTCACCTCAGAAAGTACTATGACGATTTAATTCCTCTTGCATTACTGATGATTCTACTTCCCTCCACCCTTTCTGCTATTCCCAATAAAACTTAAACATGAAACAGCACCAAACACCCACCCTAAACTCACAAAACATAAGAGAAATCACTGGATAGCTGCTCATCTGGTTTTGCTAGGAGGCTGGTTTCTGAAGATCAGGGACATTGGATTCTGTTCTGCCAAGCACATGGTAAGCTCTGGGGCTCCAACATGCAGCTTTGGTTAGATCAGCTAATTGAGTTTCTCAAAGCAGATATAATGTGAACAGGATGTAAGAATAAATGCCACATTGCCTAAATGGCTAACTTATCCTTTTTGTCTTGAATATTCAATGCAATTGAATTCAATTCAAGCAATATTCAATTTTTCTCACATTAACATATTTCATAGAATGTATCACTAAATACTTCATGGAATCTTAGGTCAGATATAATACTTATACAGATAGATATATACAGATAACATAATACAGATATACTAGTATAAACAGCATACTTCATTGGATATCTGAATTCATTGATGTGGATACTTTTCCCAAGAGTGCGTATAATAGGGTTCTGTATTTGCAGGGGATACATTCTGAATCTGTAGGTGGCTAAGAACAGTATCAAACCTTATTCAGACAGTTCTTGTTTTAGCTTTTTTTTAATCCTTCCCTTCCCTCTTAGAATCAATACTGTGTATTGGTTCCAAGGCAGAAGAATGGTGAGGGTAGGCAATGGGGGGTAAGTGACTTGCCCAGGGTCACTGAACTAGGAAGTGTCAGATATGATAAGGTCAGATATGAATCCAGGACCTTCCACCTCTAGGTTTGGCTCTCAATCCACTTTTAATATCTTTGCTAGCTTTACTTTATCTTAATTTTATACTTTGTTCCTGCCTCCAACATTTTAGTGCTCTAAAAGCTTCTTCCCCCATCCAAAAAAACGCTAAAAGAAGAACCTTCCAAATGAAAGCAGAACTAACCCACATTGGCAATCCTTTGGGAGCAGAGAAAGGGGGATTTTGCCTCACTCTACTCATCTGTATTCAACCTATTTGAACTTGGGTATGAGTGTCTTTCTGCCTTCCTGCCTCTCCTCCTCCTCCTCCTCCTCCTCCTCCTCTTCTTCTTCTTCCTTTCTCCCTTTCTTTCCCTCCCTCCTTCCCTCCCTCCCTTCCTCCCTCTGTCCCTTCCTCCCTCTGTCCCTCCCTCTTTCTTTCTTTCTTTCTTTCTTTCTTTCTTTCTTTCTTTCTTTCTTTCTTTCTTTCTTTCTTTCTTTCTTTCTTTCTTTCTTTCTTTCTTTTCTTTCTTTCTTTCTTTCTTTCTTTCTTTCTT
>NC_058131.1:117635162-117659521 GCF_016433145.1 Gracilinanus agilis | reverse complement strand
CTCCTCCTTCTCCTTCTCCTCCTCCTTCTCCTCTTATCTCTGGGTCTGGCTCTCAAACTACTGAGGCACCTAGTTTCCCCCCAGAACTGGCCTTCTTGATGTTCCTCACATGAAATATTCATTTCCCATTTCTGTACCTTTATACAAGTTGTCCCCCCATGCCTAGAAGTTACTTCCTCCTCATTTTTGCCTCTTAGAATCCATAGTTTCCTTCCAAGTTCAGTTCAAGAATGATGTCCTATATAAGACCTTCCCTGACCCCCCTGGCTACTTCTTGCTTTGTATGTATTTTGCATATATAGGCATCTCTTCCACATCTCAGGGGTTAGGGGTATGACCTGGTAAATCTTTGTAAAAATTTTTTACTCTCTTTTTACCAGAGAAGTCTGAATTTTTCTTTTTCTTTTGTTGAGTGTTTATAGTAAAAGAAATTGTGCATATTTATGGTATTAAAAGATAAAATATATTGATGTTATATAATATAAATATATTTTATGCATTTCTGAGTTTCTAAACTTTTCTGTTTCATCTGCTGGCCTTTCTTTGTGTGTCATCTGTAGCTTTTCCAAAAAAATTTCCATTTAATTTCTTATGTTGACCTGTGATATATAGAAACTTTGATGGGAAAAGTCATAATATGGAAGGGATACTTGTACTTATATATGTGCATGTTGTCTTACTTGATATTATTTAAGTTCCTTGAGAGTAGGGACTATTTCATTTTTCCTTTGCATCATCAATGACCATGATAGTACTTAGTGTATAGTAGACATTTAATAAATTCTGGTTTATTGATAATGCTTTCTTTGTAAGATTTTACACATGAGTTTATGTTCTCCACTAACATTGGCATTGACTTATCCACTTGGCAAGGAGATTAAGTGTTTGCTGATTAAGACTCAACTGGGCTCTTTTGGATTCCTTTTTATAACGATTGCTTTACATCAGTTAAAATTTCTTAGGAAAAGGGGATAGGGGATATAGATGTCTGTTACTTTATCCAATTCCCTTATTTCTTTTTTAATAGCTTTTTTAAAACTAGGTCAAGTTGGAGGTGTTTTAAATACACACTTCTAATTGGTGTTGAATCATTGCTGTAACAAGTCAATGGAGTGACTGATGAAGACATCTGATCTGAAAATTGATCCCATGTTGACAACCATTTTCCTAATTGTTTCTTTGCTGTTAAGATTTAGTCAGTTTTATTTTTTGTGATGTCATTGGATGTTTACCATCCAATTAAAGTGCCTCCTGACTTTCTTCTGAAAAAATATATGTAATCAATTAAAAGACTATGAAAGAATTACATGCACTTAAAATGATACAACAAACTCATGTGAAACTAGAGAAAAATGGTCTTAGTTACCTCTATGAGCTCATAAAGGATTTGGAGCCAGAGTGGTGCCAGAATACTGGTGGAAAATATGGTTCTTCCACAAAAAGCCAGATACATGGAAACTTCAACTCCTTAGCCTTCCCTAAGAACACAAATTTAATCCTTCTTAGTGCTAGTTCTTAAATGGGGAATAGTGCCATTTAAGAAAATCTATATAAGGTCATCAAGAAAGAAGCTTTTTAATTTAAAATCAATTCACAAACTTTCCTTTTTACATATCAGCTTACAAGAGAGATAGATATGTTTGTTCACAATCATTAGAAAGGAATCAGGGTTTTGGAGTCAAAGGATCTGAGTTCAAATTCTTGCTCATTCATTTTCTCTTTCTCTAATTATGGCCAAGTCACAACCTTTCTGGGCCTCAGTTTCCCCATCTGTAAAATGATAATGTTGGACTGGATAATCTCTAGAGTTCTGAAAATTCTGGTGAATTATTTGACAGAGAGAGAAGGTGAGGAGCAAAGAAACTAGAAGTCTGAATGTTAGCTGCCTTCTGCCCAATGAAAGATCAATAGACAATGAAAACAGATGACTTCTGTAATGATCATATAAGCCACGAGAAGAAATATACTCTGACACAGCCATACTCTTTCAGGAAGATCCCTCATATAAGGTGAATGTACAAAAAGTTCCTTCTGCTATTTTCCCATCACATAAAGTAACAATGGTTAGTTCAATAAATGAGTAAGCATTTATTAGGCACCTACTGTATGGTAGGCATTATTCTAGGGTTAGAGATACATAGGCAAAAAAAAAAGGAACAGTTCTTCCCTATCTTTATTCCATTGGGGATGATAGTAGGCACTTATATCAAAATATACCAAAGTACAAAATAAATGAGGTTGTTAAGGGCAGAAACTGGGACACTGAGCGGGTTTTGGAGAATAACATACAGTAAGCCTAGAAGGTAATATAGGGTCAGATTATGTAGGAGGTTGGATGTGAGAGACGCTGTTGAATTAGAAGGATCTGGGAACTGACTGGATATATAGGGCGAATAAGAGTAAGGGTTCTAGAGTGAAGCCAAAGTTCCAACCTGGAAGACTGGAAGGATGAAATCAGGAAAAGGTGTTTTTTTTTGGGGGGGGGAATATAATGAATTCTGTTTTAGATAAACTATAATTTGCTCTCTGACAACCAAAATAGCTGATAGGTCAAGGAGATAATAAACTTACTCATTCAGACTGATCCTAAACTGGGATTTCTTTTTTTGAGGGATGTTCTCGATTTATGGAAGAGTTTAACTTGGTAGGACACGCAACTCAGACCTGGGCAAATGGAAGGTTAATGACCAAGCTTCAAGCCACCTGAGAGGTCTCTTCAACCGTAAACGTGGCAGTCTACCTCTCAGCTTTTGATTCCTTTGTCTTCAGGGACTGAGATTGGGGAACTTATTTTCCAGCCTCTTGTTGAACCTTCATCACTAATTTCTGGAGTGTGCTGAGATGATTGTTCCTTTTTAAATTACCTCTGGGTCAGGATCATAAACTTAGAGTGGGTTGGAACTTTGCAGATCATATAATCCAAGAATTCTTAATCTGGGGTCCATGGATGGCTTTTGAAAGATTTTTTAAAAATTATTAATTGAATAGCCTTGATTAGGCTGCTTCCACCTATAGTATATAAGCAAATTTTATCCCAGATTCTCCTAGAACTGGTAGTCTAGGGGGAAATGATGGAAGCAGCAGGAAGTTACAGAGACAACTGGTATTGAGGTGCAGGGACCTGCCTAGGCATCCTGGAAGCAGCTCTTCTATGGCGGTGGTGCATATGGAAGGCAAGAGGAAATATGGTACATATTTGAGGGGAAGAGATCAAGGACAAAGAGAGCAAATGGAACACAAACACATACTCAGTTGTGACAATGGATTAGCATCTTTCCAAAAGCTTTCCATAGGTCTTTGTGTGTGTGTGTGTGTGTGTGTGTGTGTGTGTGTGTGTGTGAGAGAGAGAGAGAGAGAGAGAGAAAGAGAGAGAGAGAGAGAGAGAGAGAGAGAGAAAGAGAGAGAGAGAAAGAGAGAGAGAGAGACAGAGACAGAGAGAGACAGAGAGACAGAGACAGAGACAGAGAGACAGAGACAGAGACAGAGACAGAGAGAGAGTGCATGGATTGAGCATAGATGACTTTTGGATGGGAACAAAGTTATTCTTTATTTCAATATAATTAGTTTCCTTTGCAAACCATAAAATTTATTTTATGCATTTAAAAACATTATTCTGGGGAGTCCATAAACTTTTATCAGCCTGCTGAGGGTACATGGCACAAAAAGGTTGAGAACCCTTAAATTCTAATCCTAACCCCTCGTCTTTTTTGTTCTCATTTTAAGAATTTCCTTTCTTCCCAGTGTTCTCATTACCAACACATTTCTCATAATGGCATACTCACATTAATATCATGCTTTAAAATTTATAAATCTAATAAATACTGTTTTTTTCAATTGCTACATACAGAATAAGACAACTTGGTTTTCCTTGCCCATAGCTTCACCCTGGATGTCTCAGGAAGCAGACCCACATAATTTGAATCACCTTGCCCAGTTGGTCTGAAAGGACTTTTATGACTTGAGAAATCGTAGGGAAATTGGAGTTTTGTCAGCTTTTGGGGGCAAGTGCTGATGTAGATATGAAATAGCACCTGGATGTTGAGGGAGAAAGAACTCTGGGCTATGAAATCATACCATGCCCCAATTCAGTATCATTTCTAGAGATCAGTTCAGAAATGAAAGGGGAAGGGTATATTCCTGACTCTGGGGTGGACATTTCATATGAGACCAGCAGTTGGTAGGAACCATAACTCAAGGGAGGACTTAAGAGTGGAGATGCTCTAGTCTTGAGCTCTAGTCTGTAACATGGAAGGAAAACTTGCATTTTTTGGATTATGAGGAAACTGAAGTATCTCTACTCTGCCATCCTGAGATGGGAAGCCCACAGTAAAAGCCTGCTTTCTAGAAAAGGGATAGAAAGGCTACTTCCTATAAGAGCTGACCAAGATAGCACATGCTAACAAACCCTGAGAAGCGGTGCTTGCTGGGAGTATCATTTGCATGATTGTGAGTAAATGAAGCTATCTTTGTGGAATTCTGCCTCACTTAAATCCAGTTCATGCACAAGTCGAGATTTTGCCCCCATGACATCATTGAACCTCTTTGAAAACAAAGGACAAATGAATGAAACTCTACAAGTCTCTGGGAACGAGATGCTCTTTGAATGGGATTTGATATTTTTTATGAGCTCTATTTATTTCCTTTTCCCAAATATACACTTTTTTCCCCTTGAGCTTTATGAATTATGTACTTGAAAGGGGAAGTTCGGCAACAACATACCAGGTAATGTCACCTGATGAAGTTCCCAGATTTTCTGTTTGAGGACAGGGAACCACAGAGGTAAGAAATCCTTCTAAATGTGCCCAAGTTTTTTATATCAAGTAGAATGCCAAGGTTACCCAAGTCAAAAAGCATTTTTTAAGTGAATCCTATGTGTGAAGTACTGTGCTTAAATGCTTCGGATACAAAAGAGAGGCAGAAAAACAGCCCCTGCTCTCAAGGAGCTCGCAGTCTAACATGTAGACAACTATGTACAAACAAGATAGATACGGGATAACTTGCAGATAATCTCAGAGGGAAGGCACGAAGATTAAAGAGGATTAGGAAAGGCTTTTTATAGAAGGAGAGACTTTAGCTGAGACTTTCTCCACAGCAACCCTGAAATGTATTAAGTACAAGTATGTCATCTTCATTTTACAGTTATTTTCTTATTGCCCCACATCATAAATGTCACCAAATTTGAACGCAGATCTTTTCACTCCACATTCGGTTCTCTATCCACTACCAAGTGATCTCCCTTTAATTAAGTCACTCATTCTTTCATTGGATTAAGTTTCTATTAATTTGGACCTGTCCCCACATTGTTTGTAGAAAGTGGGGCACACCTATGCTCTAGTCACATCTCCTGACATTTAAAGCCATCTTGGAGCCAAATCATAAAGCCGGAAGAATCTCTTTTGGAGGTTTTTCAAATAAACAAACAAAAAGTCATTTTCTTTGCAGCATGGCTTAACTATGTCTGTGATCAAGAAGATGGGGAAAAGACTAGAAAATCTACTAAGGTCTTTCTTCTGGCTCTCAGACTCAGTGAGAGAGTAAAAGGAAGATAGGAAAGGAAGAAATAAAAAGACAGGAAAATCTCTTGACCGCATGGATGCCAAAGGTTCCGACTAAAATTGTCTGTATCAGCAAATTCAGGCATCTCACTTTCTGGCCTGGATCCCAATGCAGTTGTGGCATGGAGAAGCTGCCTTGTGCAGATGGGCCAGGAATACTGCTCTGCAGGAATGAATTTAGGGAGGGAAGGAGGCCACATCCCTGAGTCACTGGAGGGAGTAGAAGAGAAACAACCCTAGTGCTGTAGCTTGTGGTTTTATACAACTCAGCTTAAAAACAAGAAAACAAGCTCTCTGGAAAATGGGAGGGATTTGGCAAGCCCCTTAAACTTCAGGAACACTATGTTCCTTCCAGCATGTCTTGAATAACGGAAGCAGAGGGCTTTGGGGGGAGGGAAGGAGCAGACAGAGTGGCTGGAAACATCATTTTTCTTTTTTTCCTGTTAAAAAAGTTCAGCCTGGAAATTAACATGGAAGAAATTCAGGATGATTTATACACACCTAAGACAGCCTCGTGTATATACAAGGTCTTTCCCAATTAAGGACAATTAAATAAGGACAATGACTCCCCCAAAATGTTTGTTCGAAAGAAAGGAATGCCAGGGGACCATCCGATGGCCTCGCCTTGAGAGTGCTCTGCAGTAATGGCAAGATCTCAACCATGCCCCTTAGGAGAAGGGGACTCTCTGCTCTGCCCCAGACCCAAGTTAAGGGATCCAGTTTTCTCTGGCACAGAGTTTTCTTTCAGTCAATCAGAGGCTGCCCTCCCCAAAAGAATCCAACCTAGGGCATTTTAGAGAAGCATCATGGGAATTTCCTAAGAGATGGGTCCGTGACGTGTCAGTTTTCTGCCTTTGACCCAGAGGCACAGCTCATCCAGGCACAGTGATTCTGATTCTGAGTAACGAGGCAAGACGCAGCTGAACCAAAGCTGGAGGGTGTTTAACGTAGTCCTGTAGGAGGAGAAAAGGGAACACTGTGAGTAACTTTTTTTTTTTTTTGACTGCTAGAAAATTTGCAGTGGAATAGGAAGACTGCTACAGATTATTAACCAGGAAAAGAGCTAAAATTATTATGGGTCATCCAAGACTGAGGGAAAGAAGCTGGAAGCAACATTTCCTCAAGGGCTCTCCTCTCTCCATCCCCAATTGATCCAGTTTGAAGCCACCATTTTCCCTTTATCTATCCCATGGGATATAAAGGCCTTGGGAGGAGCCTGGGAATTGTGGGCTCTCAGGGCTGCTGAATAGATTACTCTAAAGCAGATTCAGGGTTTCAGGTATTCAAAGATGTTCCACCACCCTATTTGTCATAAATTATAGACCTGCCCAACCAGAACTGGCACATGGAGAAGGCCAGGGGTTGGGCACACTGGTATTGGAAAGATGATAGGATCCTAGAATTAGAGCTGGCAGGAATCGTTTTTTTAGTTAGTTTATTTATTTATTCTATTTAGAATATTTTTCCATGGTTACATGATTCATGCTCTTTTTCTACCCTCTTCCTACTCCCCTCCCATAGCCAACAAGCAATTCCACTGGGTTTTACATGTATCATTGATCAGGACCTATTTCCATATTATTAATATTTGCACTAGGGTGATCGCTTAGAGTCTACATCACCAGTCATATCCCCATTGAACCATGTGATCAAGCAATTGTTTTTCTTCTGCATTTTTACTTTCTCTGGATGTGGAAAGCATTCTTTCTCATAAGTCTCTCAGAATTGTCCTGGATCATTGCATTTCTGCTAGTATAGGAGTCCATTACATTCAATTGTACCACAGTGTATCAGTCTCTGTGTATAATGTTCTTCTGGCTCTGCTCCTTTCACTCTGCATCAATTCCTGGAGGTCATTCCAGTTCACATGGACTTCCTCCAGTTCATTATTCCTTTGAGCACAATAGTATTCTATCACCAACAGATACCACAATTTTTTCAGCCATTTCCCAATTGAAGGGTATCCCCTCATTTTCCAATTTTTTGCCACCACAAAGAATGTGGCTATAAATATTTTTGTACACGTCTTTTTCCTTATTATCTCTTTGGGATATAAACCCAGCAGTGGTATGGCTGGATCAAAGGGCAGGCAGTCTTTTAAAATCTTTTTGGCATAGTTCCAAACTAGCAGGAATCTTAAAGACCATTGAGTCCAACCTCTCAGATTTTACTGATGAGGGAACTGAATCACAGAGAATCACATAGGAGATATTGGAGGCAGGATTCAACTCCTGTCTTCTTCCATGTGTTTCTGGCAAGTGAAATATTGCTGGATCACATATCTCAGAGGTGAATGGTACTGATCAGACTCTGAGACAACAAAATTTCTATAGGAGATGGGGAGAGAATATCTTCTATATCTGTGGAGTCTGTGTTTCCAAACTAGAAACTCTGAGCCTTCAGCAGCTTCAAACACATAGAGTTGGTTATCATGTGTTTCCCAAGAAGCTCTCAAGAACTTCCCTGTGAGGTCTCAAGACTCTTAGAGCATCCATCTCAGGCTCTTGGAACACTTGCTTTTTAGCCAAGTTGTGTGGACCAGATTTTGAACAAGGGGCAATAGGATTTCTGAAGTATCAGATCCCTACTGACTAGCTAAGTGGGACCATTGCTAGGACAGTAGTGGGGATTTCCGAGATTGGTGCCATCTTGAGTGAAGTGATAAGCATCAAACTAGCAATTGCTATTTTCTGGAAAAGTCCAGCCTACTTACCTACTACCTATGTACCTATCTATCTACTTGCTATTCCTTTTCTCCTCCCTATCTCTGATTATTGAAGGCTTGAGATAAATAGATAGGTGGAAGAGAAAGAAGGGGAACTAGGTGTTTCAGTGTATAGAGTGCCATGCCTAGAGTCAAGAAGGCTTATCTGATATGAATCTGGCCTCAGACACTTAATAGTTGGGTGATCCAGGGCAAGTCACTTAACCTTGTTTGCCTCAGTTTCTTCATCTGTAAAATGAACCAGAGAAGGAAATGATAAACCACTCCAGTCTTTTTGCTATGAAAACCCCAAATGGGATCATGAAGAGTAGAACATGACTGAAACAACTCAACAGAAGAGAAAGAGGTCAAATGAGATAATATTTGTGCCTGGCACTTAATAAATGCTAATTACCTCTCTCCCCTTACTAGATAATGATCCCAAAGTAAAGAATTAGTTAAATGCTTTATTAAATATTAATTAAGGACCTACTATATGCAAGGCAGATACATTTACTGCAGCAAGAACCTTGAGCATATCTTTCTTTTCATCTCAATAAACCAAATGCTATTCCATTCCATTTATTAGTTTTTTTCAATTAACAGAAATTTATTTTTTCTTCCTCCCTTCTCTCCCACTCCATTGGGAAAAAACAAAAACAAAACAAAATCCTTTTAACAAATATTCAAATTGTCAAGCAATTGGCCCTGTTTAAAAACACATCTCATTTTCTGCCCCTCTGCCAGAAGGTGGGTAGAATGCTTTATTAGAGGTCCTATGAAATTGTAGTTGGTTATTGATCAGTGCTCCACTCCATTTAGAGGTATCAGCCACCTCTACCCTGACTCAAAACCCAAATAAAAGGACCTTCTGAGCCAGAAACAAATGACTTGAAGGGAACTTTGGTCCACCCTTCTAGGGACCCTTAAGGGTAGAACATGAGTAGAGTTTTCCAAGGTAAGGAGAGTGGTTGGCATTGGAATTACTGGGAAGCAGAGCAGCCTTCAAATTGTCTCTTCCTTGTGTGCCTGACCCAGAAGACCTTTCCTGGTCTGGAATAGACATAGTCATTTCAGAGATGTTCATAAATGATACTTGGACTAACATAGGATTTCTTTAGCTATCTTCTTAGAGAAGATGTGTACACCCTAGCTTATTTCAATGGCACTTCTTAGTGAATAACTATGATGTCTTTGGCCTGGATTCTGACTTATGGACTTTGGGACTTACTTGGGAATTATTGCTGGCTTTGATGATTAGAGAAATCAAAAGTTATGGAAAAGATATTTTTAGAAGCATTTTAAAAGTTTTCTCTAAAATTTACAGAAGGAAACAACACAAATAAATGGCATTTAAATTGTGTTGTTATAGAATTTTTTATGTGAAAAAAAATCACATTTTAGTGACACATAAATTGGTCATAATGTGCTATGACTTTCTGATCCTAAACACATTATAGTTTAACGAACTAATTTCAGATACTATATATTTTTCCAGTCTCTTGTTTCATTATTATTAATATGTGAGAGCATTATTTTTGTGTTTTTTGGGGGGAGGGAAGTATATTATTGTGTCATAATTGTTTATTTCATTAATGCTTGTCAGTTTTTTTCTTTTTTCCTTTGAGTTTAATTAGGAATTTAAATTTTAAAACTTAAAATTGATACCATTTTTACATATTTCTAAAGTATAGAACTTCTATAAATTATAAGTCTTATAGTCTAAAAATATAATATAGCAATTTAATGGATTGTTTTTATCTTTTTTATTTCCTAATAGTTTATTTTATTTTATTTCAATCTTAAGATATAAATTCAGTACTTTAAAAAATAAAGATTTTGTAATTCTATCCATGTAAACACTCCTTTAGGGCAGCTAGATGGCATAATGGATAGAATACAGGATCTGGAGTCAGAAAGACTTGAGTTCAAATCCTGCCTCATATACTTACTAGCTGTGTTGCTGGGCAAATCATTTCTTTCAACTTTACTCTCCTCCTAGGTGGTTGTGAGGATCCACCGCAATCACATCTGCAGAATGTTTTGTTGTTGTTTTTTAGTAGTGTTGGATGCTTTGTGACTCCATTTGGGATTTTTTTGGCAAAGAAAATGGAGTGGTTTGCCATTTTCTCTTTCTAGCTCATTTTGTAGATGAGGAAACTGAGGCAGAGCGCAGTGCTGTGCCCAGGGTAATATAGCTAAGTAAGTGTCTGAGGCCAGATTTGAACTCAGGAAGATGAGTCTAACCACTGTGCCACCTAGCTGCTTAGTCAGGTGCAAACCTTAAAATACTACCTAAATAAGCGCTGGCTCTTACCACCATCATTGGGCTCTGCTTGCATGGCTTTCAAGAACACAAGGCTAGTTACCTCCATGCCATAGTGACAGATAAATCCTGAGGTCATTTTTGTTTGGTTACCTTTTGGAGTAGGTAGCCTCTCAGGTCTCTTCCACATCTGATTTTTTTTTATGAAATTAATATGAATATTAAATACTTGTAAAGAGAATAACAAGTTTGTTTTCCATTTTAAAAATATTTATTTTAAAAGAAAAAAATTCATTTTGATATTTCAATATTTCTAAAAATATTACCAACAGTGAAGAAAGGCCTCTTCTTGCTCAGGGGCCCCAGAAGGTCTTAATCTCCCTCTGGCCTGAGTTATTAGCTGAATGGCTGAGCTAATAGAAATTTAAATCCTTCTATTTTATTAATACATCGAGATAATACAAAAAGCTCCCTGAGCTGGGAAAGTTCCTCGCAGGGGGCACAACACCAAGCACCGAGCCTGCACACAAGGCCGACGTCGAAGGGCAAAATACGTCATCAGTAATATCATTTTAATATTGTGCAGAAATCCACTGTTTGTCCTTCCTACAACATTCTAGGAATGGAAAGCCAAACGGCTGTGGGTGGGAATTCACAGAGAGGTGGCTGCTCCACTAATTGTGTTCTTAGCCAGGCCACGGCTCGTCTCGGGGGCCTTCATTTCTTCATCTGTAATCCGAGGCGTGTGGGCAAAATGAGGAGAGAGCTAGGCTTCCAGCGCCTACATGCCAGCATCCTAGAAAAACCCGGATAAAAATCCGAATGAAAACAAAATGAAACTGGGAGGCTAGAGGCGAATAACTTGCATCACCAAAGAATTAGCTGCTTTATGAGAGAATCTGCTCTCTGTATGTAGCAGCGAGTTCTCCTCATGTTTGGGAAATAGCTTAGCTTACACAAATTTACTTTATGGGACTTTTCAGGAACATGTGGCTTGCATAAAGTAAGGAAATGCACTTAGCCTAGGCTTTAATGCCAGAGGAATTCTTTCACCCAAGGCAAACACTATTGGGGAAGTCAGACATTTCCTAGCTGGGTGACCCCAATTGCCTACCCCTTACTACTCTTCTGCCGTGGAACACATACCTAATGTAGATTTGAAGACAGAAGGTTAAAGGTTTAAAAAAACAAAATAAAAAAACAACACACTGTTGGGGAAGGAGGAGAGTGGTGGTGACACAAGGGGTTAATCCCACCTGGAGTGAAGTCATCCCAAGAGAGGGCCCATCTCTCAGACAATGCAGCCTGTACCTCTATGGGAGCTGAGAGATAGCACAAGGTAGGAGGGTAATTGGCTTGGGGTAGGCTATGCCTCACCACAGTGTAGGCCAATGCGAGGCCAGCACAGGACAGAGAAACAAATCTCAGAGCAGATAATAGGAAGCATTTTCCACCCACATGCCAGTTCCTGGGGAAAAGCTCCATTTGCCCCAGGCTAGTGATGTTAGGGCTCTGATTTCTGTCCTGAACTGGAAGTCTAGAATGTTAGTGGTTGTGCTTAGAACATCATCTGGGGATAGATTTCAGGGAGTCTGTAGACTTGAACAGGAAAAAAAAAACACCCACATATTTATTTCATTATAATTTGTTTCCTTTTTAAAATTGTGTATTTTATTTCCTACATTTAAAAATATTTTTCTGCCTGGGTTCATAGACTTGACTAGACTTCCAGAGGGGTCCATGTCATATGAAAGGTTAAGAACTCCTGGCTTAGAGGCAAAAATGTGTGAATAGAGTTGGAGCCAGCAGAGGTAGGATATAAAGAGGCACAGGTAGGACACAATACAATGGGGATACTTTTTTTTTAAACCTTTACCTTCTCTTTGTAGTGAGGAAATTAGGATATTAAGTATTGTTTAAAATAAGATATTTATCAAATTAGGATATTGATTAAGTATTGATTAAAATAAGATATAAGATTAGGATATTGATTAAGTATTGACTAAAATAAGATATTTGTCAAATTAGGATATTGATTAGGTATTGATTAAAATAAGATATTTATCAAATTAGGATATTGATTAAGTATTAATTAAAATAATACAAATAAGAATTTATGAATAAGATTTTAATTTTTTAAGATTTTAATCAATACTTAATCAATTCCCTAATTTGATAAATATCTTATTTTAATCTTAATTAAATTATTTAAATTAAAAATTAAATTAAAATCTTATTTTAATCAATACTTAATCAATATCCTAATTTCCTCACTACATGTCTTAGTATCAATCCTAAGACAGAAAACAAGCAAGGGCTAGGCAATTTGAGTTATGTGACTTGCTCGGGAGGAAGTGTCTAAGGCCAGATTGGAATCCAGGTCCTCCTGACTCCAGGCCTGACACTCTATCCACTGTGCTACCTAGCTGCCTTGGAAATACTTTTTAATAATGTTTTTTTTTCTTGTGAATGCACATATTCCTAGTAGCAAAAGTTTTTATTCCCTTTAACACATTTGGTATTTTGCGATGTTAAGTTCCACGATGATGAATGGCCAAGAATTAAAGAGGAGTGGAGAGCCGACTGGATTTGATCAAAAGACATTATATAGCACTTTCGGTACTCCAGCATATAATGGTAGGCACATAGTAGGCACTTAATAAATGTTTATTGACTGATTGATCTCAAAATTCTCACACACACACCCCCCCCCCCACCATTTCTCTAACAACAATGTTTTTCTGGTTGATACAAATCATATAACATCATGATCTCTGAAGAATCCAAATGATGGTATCTGAAAAAAGTAAATAGGGGAGAAGGGACAGACTGGGTGCCAGCCAGGGAATAACACAAACTGGGAAACTCCCACACCCCACAAGGGAAAGGACTGACAGGATAACACTGAATAACCACACAGGGATATGAGGAATGGGGAATGACAGTTTGACAATTGAACTGATCCCCTAACTGCCAGGGATACCAGTGATGTTAAGATAGCTCCAATAGTGGGTCCTTGATGACTTAGAGGAGACTTAGGAAGTATAATAAAACTGGTTTTATTGTTGTTAAATTGGGAAAGTGGGTGAAGGGTTTCTATAACTCAACTGCCTAAGACTGTAAGGGGTCAGCTGCTTTAACTCTACTATATCACAGACAGCTCTAACTATATTGGAGAGGGCTGAAGTTTGGGATCTAATTGCACAGGTTCAAGCTGCTCCAAGGTGATAACAGGAACTGGGACCAAATCCTTGCACAGCCAATAAAGTCCAAAGGAAGCACTAAGGAATATAGGCAGTCTATCAGCTGTCTACCAGCTGTAGATCTGAACCTTATCTCTACCTAGGCTGAGTTGATTGGTGGTCTCTTCTCTCCAATCTTCTGTAAATCCCAAACCTCACAGCTCCTTAGATTTTTAGCAAGCTGGACCACAGATTACACTCTCCTTCTCCAGTTTAGTTAAGAAAAACTCTCTCTCAAATTCTGGCTTTTTTTCCCCCAAAACTCTGGCTTCATTCCATTCATGGAATGTCCATGCATTAAGTCCAGGGCTTGATCGAAGCTGTCAGCTCTCTGCCCCACCTAAAATCTAAATCTACACTCTAATTTAGCCTATAACATATCCCAAAGGTCAAAGGAAAGATCCAGTGAGGGTGTCAGTGGGTGATGACACATTACCAGTGATGATTTAACATAGAAATGTTGGTGGGAAGACATTATTTGTCACATCTATAGCCTGAAAAGGAGTTGGCCCCGTCATAGTGATTATGATGGATTGCACATCTGGAGCCCAGTGTTGTATAAGTATTTATGAAATATTAAAAGAGTTTGGGGAAGGTCTCTAGCTCATTAATTCTATTGTCTAAGGGGGATTTATGGAATGGCATGAACCAGAATTGCATAAGGCAAACTAAAAGCTAATAATAGCAGCTAGCTCTTATTTGATTCTCACAACTCTAAGAAGTAGGTGCTATTATGTTTCCTATTTTATAGTTGAGGAGACCCAGGCAGACAGAGGTTAAGTGACTTGTTTGGAATCACATAGCTGGTGAGTAGATGAGGCAGCTTTGGAACTCAGGTCTTCTTGACTAAACTCTGTGCTCTCTCCACTGTACCATCGAATTGCCTTGTTAAGAAGGCAGGGTCAGATCCCAATTTGTACCCTTAAGAGATATACTCCTACTGCTTAGATTACAGAATCATTAATATAGTCACAAGTTACATTGTATTACAGTGAAGATTCAGATGATTATAGGAACTATGGTTGAAAGGAGACTGATGAGATAACCCAATAGAAATCTGTTATTTTACATATTAAAAAATGGAGCTCCTGAGAAATTGTAGGATCACAAATACAGAACTGTGAAGGACCTTAATAACCATCATTATGATTAAAATTCTCTGGAGGCTATATTAATTTATTATTATTTATTAAATAGTGAATGTGGCTTTATTGGAGGGAGAGAAGGGATATAATAACATGGCAGGTCACCTAGCTAACTTGACCTCAGTCTGGGACAGAAGTTGGTCTTCCAGACACTAGGAGTTGTGTGGAACAAGAGGCAAGCATCTTCCAAGATACTAGGAAGCTACGAGGCTTCTGGCTAGCATCCCCCTTATATATATAAGCCTCTGATCTTGTTCTTAATCCATTCTAAGGGTGGGGGTTGAATGGAAACCCATTTCACTAGAGAAACACCCCAAGACTGATCTTAGGCTACTAAGTAAAGGGAGAGGGTAGCAAAATGGCATCCATTTCTCGCAATCACGTTAGTCTCCCCAGTGAATCATTCCACATATAATATCCTTACATTTATTATACTATTATACAAAGGTATCATACATTTCATGGAAGGTCTAACTACATTTGGGTGTATCTTAACATATTAAGAATTACTGACAGACATATTGACAAGGAGCCATTGGGGGCATTTCCTTTTTTGGCACAAAGGTTTTATAATTAAGAAAAAATAGCAGCACAGGAGGACAAAAGTGGATGGAGGACCCAACCTCCCACAGTTTGGTTCAGTCTATCAAAAGGCTCACACTGAGTCTCATGATGTAGTGTCTGATTTCTGGGGACATCCTCTATTACTATCATATTTTTAGTCCATTTGGAATCATGATGGTCCTCACAGTATTTTCTCCAGGAGATCTGCTTTCCTGGTCCAGGTTATTGGCAAAACCTTTTCCTACAATTGCTTAAAAAGGATCTTAGTCTATGGACTTTTAGGATAATTTCACAATCCCCTCTTAGGAGGATCAGCTACTGCCCAGGATTTAATCCTACATACAAGCTGATACATCACCTGATGGTAACACAAAGTAATGTTCCAAAACCATCAAGTCCAACCATATGTCGTATATCTCTAAGATTCTCTTTCCTTCTCCCAACTTGGAAGACTACAGTTTGATTCTGTAGGAGGCAACCTTTACTGCAGGTTCAAGGCACCATGTGAGTCCACACACACTCACTAGCATCCTCCAGCCTACTTACCTTCAGTGGGCAATCAGTAGACACAATTAGTTCACAACAAAGTCATTTACTGAGATAGTATGTTAAAAACAGTTGCTAAAAAAGATTCCCTCGCTCTTTCTGGTGTGTGCTCCTCTCCATAAATGTGGGGCATATTCTTCCACAAATACACACTGCATCAGTGAAAAGTATGGGCATGTACACAGAAGACTCAGATAGAGAGTAATAGGGTAGAGAACATCTATAGCAGAAGTCATTCACATCTCCAGTGTTCCAGGGTTCTGATTGATGCCCTTTCTCTTAAAGCATCATCACATAGCTCTCTCATAGTTGTAGCATTTCTGTTGGACAGACCCTTCAGCTGGACACTCTCCTGTCTTTCTCTACAGTTTGGTTTCCTTACCTTCTATATTGGTATAAATTCTAAGCCAGAAGAGCAGCAACAACTGGGCAATTGAAACTTCCCAAGAGTCACACAGCTAGGAAACGTCTGAGACTAGATTTTAATCTAGAACCTCCAGACTCTAGGCTTGATGCTCTATCTGCCCCTGGCTTGCTTTTTAAAAAGGCGTAGAGGGCATCCCAAATTTTAGTGCAGTTTTTTGTTCTTAAGAGCTTAAAACTCCACTAATAATAATAAATAGCTAAAAATGCTATTAAAAATGTCAGGCACTGGGCTAAGTGCTTTAAAATTATCATCTCATTTGATTTCATTTAAAATAAACAATAGCTTGACCACATAGGTTGATGGGGATATGATTTGGGATGTAGACTCTAAACGTCCACCCCAGTGCAACTATCAATAATATGAAATTAGGTCTTGATCAATGTAACATGTAAAACCCAGTGGAATTGCACGATGGCTACAGGGAGGGTGGGGGGAGTTTGCAGGGAGGGAAAAAACACGAATCATGTAACAAAGGAAAAATATTCTAAAAAATAAAAATAAATAAAAAACAAACCAGCAAAAATAAATAAATATATATAAATGAACATATAAGTAAATAAATTAATTAATTGAACAATGTTGCTACTTCCAAAACTGTAATGCTTATATGCTTTTCCTTCTGATTCTCCTTCTGTTCTTTTCTGAGCCTTTCTTTTTAATGTTTCAGTGACTTCCCTTTTCATTATTTTTTTTGGGTAACATTATCACTAGTCTCCTGTTCTCACTAAATACCCCTCTCAATTGAAAAAAAAACAAACTAGATCCTTGTAACAAATTATAGATAGTCGGGCAAAAAACAATGCATATGTTTGCCATGTCCAAAAATTCATGGCTCCATCTGTATTTGACTGTATGATCTGTTTTTCTATCTGACAGAAGGCAGGTAGGTTGTTTCACTGTTACTCCTCTTGAGCCATGGTTGGTCATTCTATCTTGCCACGCAGGAGCATTCACCAGCCAATGTCAAGCTACTCTCTCCTTCCATTAAAGAGAACTTCCTGTGTTATAAAGGGGTAACTGATCATAGATGGTGTTTGTACTTTATTTAGAACCTTCTTGCCAGCTATTTGCCTCCTTTTTATGATTACAGTAACTTCACTGGGGAGAAATCAATTGGTCAGAAGTGTGCTGATCAGCTCCTTCCTTCTGCCCACCTCCCCCAGCAACACAGGCATATAGATAGGAAAATTGATAGGAAACTCTTGAAACCACATTAGGATGGTGGAGGTGCTTTTAATTTTCAAGCCATGTCTACCTGTAGGTCAGCCACCGTATTTTCCAAAACAGGCTTCATGATTTAACTAAGTATTTCTTAAAACTTCCTATAACGTTGATTGGTACTTTGTAATCAATACTGCTCTGGAAAATCTGGAGCATGTGGTTACCCTGCCAACAAATGTCACATCCTGGTGCAAATCAGGAAAGACCCTTCCCTAAACATCCCTAAGCCTGTGCCAAGTTAAAAGAATCTTTCCTTTATGCTAAAAAAGAATGCCAACTATCTCAAGATGACCAAACTGTTCTTGCTTTTAAAAAAAGAACATTACTTCAATGAGCCACCTCTTGGCACTAAAGTGGAGGTAAGAACTTCCTTAATGGGTAGAGAATAATAGCTAATGGTTCCCTAGTATCATAAGGTTTGCAAAGTGACTTACATACATTATCTCATAATACCCCTGTGAGGTAAGTACTACAGGGATTTTAGAGATAATCTAGTTCAACCACTTCATTTAAAGATGAGTTGCAGAGGGGGCTAAATGATTTGCCCAAGGCCATGGAGTGAGTACTTTTCAGAGGCACACTCCATCCATTACTCCATACTGTTCTACGTGGTCCTAATGTGGCACACAGGACTAAGCTAAGTCGAGCCATGTTATTTTCTTGGTCTGGATGGAGAAAGAGAAGCCATGGTTAGATTCTCATGATTCTGACTGTCCCAGAGATTCTCAAGGATTTAAGCCCAGCCTGATTCCATGCTTTTCGTACTATCGATATCACTATTGGGTAGACAACAAAGGAGAATAGTCTCTTCTTATTCCAACTCACCCATCTCTTCCCCTCATTACTGTCAAAAGGGAATATTTAGGGTCCAGATGACCACTGCTCTCTTCAGGTTCCTGTGTGCAAATTACCTAGTTAGCCCAGCATCAAATACTATCTGGCTATACTATCCGGCTAGCCTTAGAAAAAGGGTTGACCAGATCAAATTGCTTTCTGTCTTTGAGAGAGGGGAGGTAAGAGAGAAAAGGTGACAATTTGGATCTTATAATTTCAGAAAACATATGTTGAAAATTGTTGTTACGTGTAATTGGGAAAATAAAATGTCTTTGAATAAAGAAAAAAGAATAAAGGTTGAGGAAAGATGCTATTGGGTGAGACCATTTTCTTATGGTCACTTTTCCCAAATGCTCTTGCCATGTTCTTTTCTTGGTTTCCCAGACTTAAGACAGTTCATCATATAGCCCCTGATATTACATTTTGGTTTCCAATGTCCTTGCCTAATCAGTATAGAGAAGACACTTCTTTTGAGAGCTGGGTCTCTCTTAAGAATTAGATCAGTGATTCCCAACATGGGCGCTACTGCCCCCTGGTGGGTGCTGTAGTGATACAGGAGAGTGGTGATGGCCACTGGTGCATTTATCTTTCCTATTAATTGCTATTAATATTTTAAAAAATTAACTTCCAGGGGGCTAAGTAATATTTTTTCTGGAAAGGAGGCAGTAGGCCAAAAAAGTTTGGGAACCACTGAATTAGATTATCAGGGGAGGGAAAGAACATGAATCGTGTAACCATGGGAAAAAAAACCTAAATAAATAAATAAATGAACTTAAAAAAATTAGATGATCTCTTGCAGAAGTATAGGATTCATGTTCTCTGGTGATAGGAGACAGTACCCCTAGTTCTTTATTTCCTATGTCACTGGGAGTGCTTCATCCAAATAGTTCACACCAGTGAGCCATATATATATATATATAAAGAGAGAGAGAGAGATTTGCATGTCCTAAGGAGACCTCCATTCTAATCTGCAGAATCTTCATTGAAGTTTCAGAAATACAAGGCCACTATTAATTTTGCCTTCCTCCAATTGCATTTCTAGATTTTTCCAATCCTTTCTGGAACAAAGGATGCTCAGAGAGTGACAGAAGGAGTCTGAGGAAGGAGGAGCCTATTCATACTCAGTGGACTTCTCAGAATCACGAACAAGGGACTCACCTGCCAGCCAAGGTGAGAACACAGAGGAAAGACCTTACCCCACAGTGGTGTTAGACTTGAATTACGCAGATATGTTTCTATAAGTCATTTACAGTTAGAATTAAGGAAGAGGGGAATTCTGGGCAAATCTGTAATCACAAATTCTTTGGGAAAGACTTAGTTCTGAGAAACAAATGGTAACCAAGATCTGTTTTCATCTTTCTTGAGTGATGCAGAATTTGTCCTGAGCAGAATTTGGAAGTCTGGTCCCTCACAGAAGGAGATGAAAACTCTGCTTAGGGAAGGAAGCTTGCTGAATATTGAATCATTTATATAATAGAAAAAGGGATGTGCAAACTCAGGAAATTGAAAAGAAGTTATGCTTTGGAAGGTAGCCTGTCGAAAGTAAACTTCAGGGAGGAGCTGAAAGTTGTTTCCTCTCAGTAGATCTGACTTCCCACACCTTCTCTTTGGGGCCCCTGGATTTGACTGCCAACCATCTCCATCAGCATTGGTGCTGAGAAAGGCATAATGAATGAGGATCATCCTTGAAAAGTGATGAAAGGGCTTGACCTGTGTCCCATTTGATATTACATACACATTTATATTTAACTTTCACAAAGAGCTTTCTTCACAACAACCTGGTAGGAAGTGAGCGCAATATTATTATGTCTATTTTATGGATGAAGAAACAGAGGTCAGTGTGGGAAACTGGCTTGCCCAGGATTACATAGTAAGTATCAAGGGCAAGGAGAGCTCAGGTCTTCTGTTTCTGAGACCAAATTAACTATATTATGGTATCTTATCCTCAGCAAGTCACTTAATCCTGTTTGCCTCAATTTGCTCTTCTGTAAAATGAGCCAGAGAAGGAAATGGCAAACCATTCTAGTTGTTTTTTTTTTTTTGCCAAGAAAACCCCAAATGGGGTCACAGAGAGTCAGATACAACTGAAATGACTGAACAAAATCCCTACAAAAATGAAAAAGAATTTTAAATACTCTTGACATTCTCCCCAAGAAGTTTTAGTATAGATATCTTTCATTTTTTGTAACAGAAGTGAGCCTAAAAACTTAAATTCATATTTTAGATTCAGAAAAGCTTGTCATTTAAAAGAATATTACATTAAATCATTTAAGAAGAGGTTGTGTTTTTTTTGATATTGAAAATCATTCTCTAATTGTTTTGGGTGGTAAGTTTGGACTTACCAAGAAAGATCTGAGTTCAAATATGACTTCAGACACTTACTAGCTGTACGACCCTGGGTGAATTGTTTAAACTCTCTGAGTTTCAGGTTCCTCAACTGTAAAATGGGAATAATCTACCTCACAGAGATCAGATTAGGTACCATAATATAGTTAAGTGAAATCTTGGAGCCTTGGAGTCAGAAGACCTGAGCTTTCTTTAAAGCACTTGGTACACTGCCTGGCACGTAATAGGGGCTTAATAAAGGCTTGTACTCTTCCCTCCTTCCCCTCCCCCCCCCGCCATGTATATTAAATAGATTGGGAATCAGAGGTTACTTTTGATTTACTCCTCCCAATTGGAACCTTCTTCAGATGTGTGCTTCCTAGAGATTTAAACATCTTCTGTGGGGTATGGATTCAGGTGGGGTTTGCCCAACAAGACTAACTCTAAGCAAGACCTCTGCTATACTTAATGAAATTCTCCTGATGTCATAATTACAAAAGATCGTGATCTAATTGAGCATAAATGGCACTTGTCATTTTGAAAGATCATCAGAAGCCTTTTAGGAACAGCTCATCTGCCTCCTCCCATCAGCACAGAAAACTAATGAGCTTGGTGAAAGCACAGTGTGATCCCAATGATACTGATTCCATTTTTTTTCTGACTTTGTTTCAGACTTCAAAATGTCTACACATAACAAGACCAAAATTTTCTTAATTTCTTTGAGTATGGCCACTTTTGTGGTTATGGTGGTGTTGAATGGCGGGGCAGGTTCTGGAGCATTCAAAGGTAAGGGCACAATTGGTGTCCAGTTTTTACAGAAAGTTTCCTTAGTCATAGAACCCTGTTCAACTGGAACCATGTCATAGTGGGTACATTTCTCTCAAAACTTGTTCAAAGCCATCGGTTCAAGGTAGTTTACCAGTGGGTTAGGACCCTAAGGAAATATGTAACTAGAACTGCGATCAGTGAATGAATAAAAATTGCAAGAGGACAGATTTCATTTCAATATAGGAACAAAAATTATTCCTGGTACATATTAAATACATGCTTTCAATAAGAAAACAAGAAGAGCTAGCCATCAAGAAAATGAATAGGATACTTCATGAAGTAGTGAACCTTTATCACTGGAAACATCTGAATAGGGATGCTGTAGAATGGCATACGTGGGATGGGGAGACTTTGGATTAGATGATTTCTAAAGTCTCTTCCCACTCTAAGCATCTGAGTTAACTTATATTCTGGCTTTTTCATTCAATTACTTGAAAAAAATCCTTGGCTACCAACTTCTTCTCTTAATGATTTCTTATTCATACGGGGTGTGGGGGGGAAGAGTGTTCAGAATATCACACATAGGTAAATGTTGGGAAATAATAGAACTAGTAGAATTTCTTCTTGTGATTTCTCCTTATGATTCTTGTGTGTAATCTCTCTTGTGGTTCTCAACATGGTTGAGAGATCTAAGCCTCCAGTCCTACAAACTCCATTTGTTGACTCCCTCAAATTCCTTTGCACTCAAGCCTGGGGGACTGGTTTGTCTGGTTCTAATTATTATTTAGCATGTAGTTCTGTTTTTTCCTGGGCATGGCTTGGTTAAAGCTGGACTCGCTTATCTGAATTAGTGTTATATAATCACATCCAGCAGCTTAGAGACAACCTATTAAGTCAGAGGCCAAATGTCTTGTAACTGTGTTCTAGTAAGGGTCAGGAATTGATATTAAGACAGGGTAAAGCTCCACAGCTGGAGGGGGAAGAAGGAAATGTTGGGTCTTTTGTAGGAGAGCAGTAATATTTGACTACTGTAATGCCAGGTATATTCCAGAAAACTGTTGGAAACATCTCTAACAAGTACAACACCGATTTGACCCCAGCTGGCTGGACCTTTTTAATTTGGAATGTCATCTACTTGTGGCAGTTAGCATGGCTTGGATATGCCCTATCTGGAATCTGCAGAAGGTATTGTATTAGCAAAGGATCTTTCTTTAGCCACCAAAGCCAGAGAGGACCTCTTTCCCCCATGGGATACCAAGATGATCTGGAGCAGACAAGTTATTTTGCCAGGACCTCTTTGGTTGCTGGTGCTAGTACTGTGGTTATATTTTCAACATTCCCCAAATCGGTGGTTCTTGAATAGAGAAACTAATGTCTACATGGCCTAATAATGGGACCACGAAGAACAATTTAGGGGATATTTAAGATTATTAATCATTGAACTCTCACAATTTCAGGATAACTTGACTTTTTTTTTTTATTGCTCATTTTGGATGAAAGGATGAAAGCAGAGACGTCTCTTCTGTCTCTTCTCCACCTAGTCCCTAAATCTCATTCCTAGTGGCCTGGCACCATGCATGGCAAGTTAGCTAACCTTCTATTTTTTAAAGACAGCTCATCCAAAAGGTATCATTGGTTTTAACCAAGTGATAGTTTCATTTCTCATTTATCAGTGGATCTTAAAGGGAAGCCTGTGGTATAGGTGTAACAAAAGTTGTAGGGAACTAAAGCTTCTCATCATGTGTCCAAGTCCCCAGACTCTTCCCTAGTATAGTGCCATTCCTTGTGCTACTGAATGGAAAGCGCAGAATGTTTGAGAGCCACTTTTCTATGAAGTGGTCACTCCACCCACTTGAATCTTTTCACACGTGTTTTACATGAAATAATTAAGCCACCACTGAAGGGACAGGTTGTTTGGGCGAGTTTCAACTTTATTACTAAGTCCAATAGGGAATCTGAGGATGAATTGTGAAAGTCAGGGTGTTTCCATTGGAGGTGGGGTCCTTTGGGGTGGTTTCATCACAAACATAAATCTTGGGACATGTTGGGCAGAGGCAAAACATGTTTGTGTGTACTATACATGGCTTCCAGCCAGAGCACAGCAGATTTTATTAAGTCAAAATGGAATGTGTATAAGTCACTGAACCTGCAATGTGCTAAGGGTGGGTGGGTTCACTGGATCCAATGAGAGTTGACTATAAGCCTTGCTGAATGGACACCTTTTTTTGGGCCAGGAATGAACTTGGATGGTTCTACGTGAAACCAGATGTCCTGCCAACTCCATTTTACTTGGTATGGATCCTGAATAATATCTTGAATGTTGGATGGCTGTTTCTGTGGGACAATGAGTAAGTAGCAGTGATATGAGAAGCTGTTCCCAGAAGGGTACCTAGAGTCATAGAAATAAATCTGCCACATGGGGCCAACCTAAGTAATCACAGAGCTCCAGGTTTATACTGACTGACCCTACATCCAATTAACCCAAGCATTGGAAAGGATCTTAGGAGTCACCTAGTTTGAAGGCATCAAACTCTCTCCTGCAGGTTGTACAGCTTGAATCAGATTAAAATGTAATTGGGAAATGTTTAAAAAATAAACAAACACAATACAACCCAGATAATGTTAATTTGTGGCTTTCTAAGTCAATATATGCCTGCAGGGATCGATCTATTTCTGTTTGAGTTTGATACCATTGGTCTAGTCCATCTCATCTCCTCTCTCTCTCTCTCTCTCTCTCTCTCTCTCTCTCTCTCTCTCTCTCT
>NC_058131.1:117601303-117634792 GCF_016433145.1 Gracilinanus agilis | reverse complement strand
TCTCTGTGTCTCTCTCTCATATATATATATATATATATATACATATATATATGTATCTTCTCTCTCTCTCCTTCCTCTCCCTCTCTCCTTCCTTTCCCTCTCTCCTTCCTCTCCTCTCCTCCCCCCCCCCCAAATATGGATGAGAAACCTGAGACCCAGAAAAGTTACAGGCTCACACAAATAATAAGTGGCAGAACTGAATTATGAATCCAGCCCCTGATACCAAATTCAATTCTATGATCCACCACTTTGAGATGGATCTGTGATCTCATGGGCACTTCAGGGATAAAATCACAACTTTCTCTCCTTCTGATATAGTCTCCAGGAAAGCTACCAAGAAGAATATGATTTAGTCCTTTTTTTTTGCCTCTTAATCTCTCTGGGTTCCAGTGTAGCACATGGTGCATTCCTTTGTTCTAGTTGGGCAGATCTTAGCAGTCCATCTATTTCAATCTCTTCGTGGTACACGTGAGGAAAATGAGATGGAGGACAAGGTTGCCAATTGCCCAAAGTCACACAAGTGGAGGAATCAACATTGAAACTCAAATCCTTCTACTCCAAGATCAACATGCTAGAAGAAATTCATCATATGAGTAAAGGAGAACTGTGTTCAGTGGTGTGTGGTGAATATTTAACAATCAACTCTCCAGAAAAAAAATGTCAGCATGACACATTTTAAGTTTACCATGCGTTACAACATTTTCTCCATCATTTTTCTTAAGTCTAAACCAGAAACGTCAAACACAAGGCCAGAGGGCCATGTTCAGCCAACAACAACACTCTCTAGGCTGAATCAGGTGAAAATGATCTGGGAAATATTTAACAAAATTTTAACATAATATATATTTAATATATGATAATATAAAATATATTAAGTGATATATTTAACAAAATATATTAAGGTATGGTAAAGCATAGATAGTAATATGTAGTTTGCTAAAGACCCCTGTGGCTGGAGAGATTCTTGTGTATGGTTTAGTGGCCCCCTTAGCTATTTGTATTTGAAAACTCTCGTCTAAATTATGAACAAAACAATAAATCAAACCCTGATTTGTAGCATTTGCCAATTTCTGGGGTATAAAAAGCTTGCATTGAACATTCAAAAATTAGTTCTCCACAGCCATTAGAAACGGGGCCCAGCATACTCTTGATTGTTCTTATAGATACAGACCCATGCAAAGCTTGTTCCTATTGTCTAATTAAAAAAACAAACCTCTAGTGATAAAGTATCTATTCCTTTAAAAATCTGTGTTTTTTTAATTTTTAATTTTTTTAATGGAGTTTCTCTATCTTGGCCAGGCTGGAAGTGCAGGAGCTCCTCAGAGGCCCAGTGACATTCTGATCATCATGGAATCTTTATCCTGCTCTTTTCCCTACCTGAGTCAGTTCATCCCTCCTGAAGCAGCCTGGGAACCCAGACGAGCTCCAAAGGGCTCACAAATTATTGCCAGACTTAATTTGAACCCCAATCAGCTTACCCACAGCTGCTCAAAACTCCCAGGCTTAAAGGCTCCACCAGCCTCAGTTTCCATGGCATTAGGTATCACAGGCGTGGGCCACCACACCCAGACATTTATTACATCTTTTGGGTGGTTGAATAACAACTCTGCATATGGTAAAAGTGCAACAGTCTACAGTTTCTGGAAGTCTGGGCTGATGATCAAAGATTTTAGAAATCAGACTGTAGAATGTGATAAAAGTATGACATAGAGTTGGTAGGGACCTAAAAGCTTACCTAGTCCACTTCTTTTTTTTTTTTAATTAAAAAACAAAAACAACCCTTACCTTCTGTCTTAGAGTCAATACTAAGTATCAGTTCCAAGGCAGAATGGTAAGGACTAGACAATTGGGATTAAGTGACTTGCTCAGGGTCACATAGCCCAGAAGTAATTGAGGTCAAATTTGTTTGGTTTTTTGTGATTTGAAATTTTTAAGTTAATTAATTAAGAATATTTTCCATGTTTCCATGATTCATGTTCTTTCCCTCCTCTTCTCCCACTCCCCTCCCATAGCCAATGAGCAATTCCACTGGGTTTTACATGTGACATTGATCAAGATCTATTTCCATATTATTAATATTTGAACGTGATTGCTTAGAGTCAAATTCCCGATCATATCCCCATCAAACCATGTGATCAAGCAATTGTTTTTCTTCTGTGTTTCTACTCCCACAGTTCTTTCTCATAAGTCCCTCTGAGGTCAAATTCGAACCCAGGATGTCCTATCTCCAGGCCTGGCTCCCTGTCCACTGAGTCACCTCGCTCCCCTTTGATTCTTTTCATTTGATAGATGAAGAAATTGAATTCTAGAGAGGTTAAATGATTTGTTCATGGTCACACAGGTAGCAGAGCCAAAATATTAATCTTTTGGAGGAGCATCCAAAAGGTTTCATTTTTCTCTATCAACTCAATATTTACTTCTTGTAATCAACAAACAATAAACAAAGTAGGCTTTTATATTCTATCTATCTTTTGGTAAATTGTGTGACTGTGAATATTTGGTCTTTTATAGAAATCATATGGGAGGGACTGTAATGACCCTCTTGCTTTCACCATGTTTTCATCTTAATGTGTGTTGGGATATGTGCATTATTACAATATAAGATCAAAGACTTAGAGCTCAAAGGGGCCATCAAGGCCATCTGGTCTAATTTCTTCATCATATAGACAAGGACGCGGCTTCAGAGAAGTTTAGGGATTTGCTGAAAGTGACACAGGTAGTAAGCAGAAAGAGTTAGGATTTGAATCTAAATCCTATGATTCCCAATTCAGCCCTATGTGATTTAGTGGTTCAGTTTAAATCTAAAGTTGTAAGATGGAGTCCCAACCTATTGGTGCTACTCTTGACTTTTCAGAGGACTTAGCCTTGGGAGCCAGCTCTGGGGAGGGGATTCTTCTTTTTGGAATTTCTGGATTTTTCTCTAATTTCTTTTTTCTGTAATTCTTTTTTTTTCTCCTGCTGTGAAGGAAAGGATTTTGCACAGATATGCAATAGAATGCAGGAGAGCAGTGTAAAATTTCTTCCTTCAGCTATGACCTTGAGGGAATTGAAACTCTTAATAATTAATCCCAGTGCATGTTTTTGTGATTGGTCACGTGGCTGTGTTGAGTCAAGTCGTCCATGGTGTCTTTTCACCTACTTATTTATCTCCTATATAGAACATCCAGCTCAGTGTGGAGAAAGCAACTACATATAGTTATTCACACAGCTGGGATTGATGGAGGTGGTATCATGGAGACTGTAAGCATGACCACTCTTTTTGTTGGTCATACATGTGTTTGATGATGTCTTTTGTGTCGCTTCTCATTCAAAGGTCATTGTCGATGATAAGCTATAGTTTACATACATCCAGCAAACATCTTTTTGTTATCCTCTGGCAGCGGTTCCTAACTTTAATTTGTGTTACAGACCCCTTGGGCAGTCTGGGGAAAACTAGAGACTCCTCAGAATTATATGCATAAAATTCTCTCTTTCTTTCTCTCTCTCCCTCTCTTTCTCTCTGTCTCTGTCTGTCTCTTTCTCTGTTTCTCTTTCTGTCTCTCTCTCCAATTGCACTGAGTTATGTATTCAATTATATTAAAATAGTTAAAATAGTTACATGTACATATGCTTATGTATATATACACATATTATATATACAATATACATTATTATTTATATAATATATAGTATATAAACACATATATACTATATATACACATTATATATACAACATATACACATTAAAATGTCTCTCCAATTGCATTGAAGTAGTACTCAATTATATTGAAATATGTATATATGCTTATGTATATATTCATGTGTAATGGATATATTCACAAATACAATATATATATAGACATACACAATACAATATTTAAATATAAAATATATATGTCTCTTTCTTTCCCAAGTTCAGAGACCTCTGGTTTAGAACTCTTTCCTAGGAGCACCTGAAGTTTTGATTCTTAAGATGGTTTGGAGATGGTACTGCATGATTCACAACTTTGTAGCCTCACTAGAGAAATATTCATGTTAAAGAGATAGGTTTGGGCAGCTGCAAACCTCTTAGGCCGATAGAAAGCATGATTGTCCAAATGCAATATGATCCTTCCCCATCTCCTCTTTCTACTCCAACCTGGGTCTATACCATTGCCCATCTATAGTTCCTGTACAAGATATACTTGGCTACTTCTCCAGCTGTGGACCTGATCACCTCTGGTTTGATCTTCTCCCTCTGTGGGATTGAATGTTCTTTTTCCTTAATCTTTAAGACAGCAGTATTTATCCTGTAGGCATCAATCACCCCTTGGCAGCAGTGAACAAGATGGGCTCAGGCTATCAAGTCAGGCAGATAGAGGTATTAGACTACAAGCCGGGTTGTGGTTGCTAGGAGATAGAATGTTTCAGGCCAGCAACAGGAGGGAATTGGGGTCATATGTTCTAGGACAGTTTCTATAGAAAACACAGCCACAAGTCCATGTTCTTGGATTACATGATAAGGGAGAGGCATGAGTCTTCCTCTTAAGGAGGTTAGACTTAATGGAAGAAACTAAACAAACAAATAATCAAATACACTATAGGTTCCTGATTACTTCTTTCAAAATATTCCTGGTCCCAGTTCATTTTGTTGCCACAAATACCATCTTTCAAACAGTATTGTCTGGTATAGTCAGGAAATAAGAGTTCTGGCTGATCCATCACCTGCTTAATTAAGACTTTAAAAGCTTATACATACATGTATATGTATACACATACACATGTACATGTATATATCTGTGTATACACACATGTACAGGAACATTCTAAAATTTTATCAGTGTGGCCTGGTAAATAGTCCCTGGGCTTCAGAGTTAGATGAAAGTGTAAGTCTTACTTCTGAAACATCCTGACATGTGTCCCAAGGTAGGTTACTTAACCTCTTAGTGCCCCAATCAATTCTCCGAGTTGGAAAATTGCAGAGTATTTGCTGAACTTTATGGTTAGAGAGGAATGTTCCCACTAGGAACACCCTACTCCATTGAAATTACACACCCAGTTTCTCTCTCTCTCTCTCTCTTTCTCTGTTTCTCTTTCTCTCACACACATGCATACACACATATATATTTACCAACATATATACATATATATGCACATGCAAAAATGATCCCCCATATATATAAATCTATGCACATAGGTGCTTCAATGTGTCTAAATGGTATAGATACTTTCTCCAAAGGACAACTAGGTGGTGCAGTGGTTATAGCACCAGACCTAATGTCAGGAAGACTTATCTTCCTGAGTTCAAATCTGGTCTCAGACACTTACTAGCTGTGTGACCCTGGGCAAGTCATTTAACTATTTGCCTCAGTTTCCTCATCTGTAAAATGAACTGGAGAAGGAAATGGTAAACCACTCTAGTATCTTTGTCAAGAAAACCCAAATGGGATTATAAAAAGTCAGACATGACTGAAATAACTCAACAACAGAAATAACAACTTTCTTCAATAGTGCAGCTAATAATCCATTAAGCATTTTAGAATTAAGCTTTCTTCAAAGTTCAACTCAACTCTTGCATGAGGCATTTCCTGATTCTCTCAGCTGCTGGTCTATTTCCTTCCCCCATCTCTTCCTATGTTTTTATTTTGTATATACTCTGTATTAATATTTTTACAAGTGTTTATTCCAGTAAAGGAAACTCCTTGAGAACAGAAACTGTTTTTTTCTTTGTATTTTCATTGTCTGATACTGTGTCTGGAAAATAAGGTCAATGCTTTATTGCTTAATGAATGCTTGTTGATTGAGGCAACTAGATTATATAGTGGATAGACCACTGGGTCTGACGTCAGAAAGTCTTTGGTTCAAATCCAGCCTCAGAGATTTACTCCCTGTGTGACTTTTGGCAAGTCGCTTAACCTCTAGGTCTGCCTCAATTTCCTCAAGTGAAAAATGGAGATAATTATAGTACCTACTTGTAGGGCTGTTGTGAGGATCAAATGAGATATTTGTAAAGCAGAGAGAGCAGTGCCTGACAGACAGTAGGCTCTCTTTAAATGTTAACTATCATCAGTGATTGATTAATTTATTACCTTTTCATCATGATTGCCCATACCTTTCTATCATGATCATATGTGTATATGCACATATACATGCAAATATACACATAATATTACATCATAGATAGAGAGCAGATCTCAGATGATCAGGAAAACCTAGGTTCCACTACCTGTGACTCCATGACATATCTCAACTTCTCATTGCCCTAAACAATTTTCTAAGACAAATTAGTAATTTACAGCATTGGAGGGAGTTTATATACCTTCCCTACCCTGATGAAATCACAGGGACTAATAAAAGATATGTGTGTGTGTCAATCAGTCTTTTAGTCAATCAATTAGCATTTATTAATTGCCTACTATGTGCTAGGAATTGTGCTAAGTGCTGGGGATACAAAAATTAAAAAGCAAAAGATAGTCCCTTCATTTAGTGAGCTCACAGTCTAATGAAAAAACACGAAAACAATACGAACTATCTATAGGACAAACTGGAGATAATCTCAAAGAGAAGGCAGTGGAATTGGGAGTGTCTTCTTATAGAAGATGGCATTTTAGATACATACATACATACATACATACATACATACATACCATAGATTAATAGGTTTAGAGCAGGAAGGGATCTTAAAGATCATTTAGTCCAACCCTTTAATTTTACAGATGAGGAAACTGAGGACAAGAGAGGATAAATAACTTGTCCAAAGTCATATAAGTAGCAAATAGTGGAGGTGGGATTTCGTTGTAGCCCTTTTGATTCTCAGTCCAGGGCTCTTCCCACTACATAAGCTTGCTTTTCTAAGGACATGGACCAACAGTTTGGACACCTGGATTCCAGACCATTTTTTTTTCTACTAAATAGCTTTATGACCTTGGGTAAATTACTTCATCTTTCTGGGGTTCATCTATTAAAAGAAGAGGTTAGACAAGACAATCTTCCAAGGTCTCCTTTCACACCAACATTCTATGATTACTAATTTTCAAAGAATGAGAATATTATAAGATATACTTCACCCTAAAATTATATTGAAAACAACTTAATTGTTGATGATTCAGAAGGATCTTGCAATTCCTCAGGGGCATCATTAGGATCATTATTATGACTGCAGAGGTGCCAAAGTGCAGGTTAACAGAAGGCAGGATAAACTGGTTTTCCCAGTATTGAGCCCCCAGGCCTCTCATCCTGAGAGTATGGAGCTAATAGTTACTTTTACTCAAACCAGAATTTAGAAATTAGTCAAAAGAACTAAGTCTCAAGGAGCCAGCTTGGTAAAGGAGTATTCTTTTTGGAATTTGAGGACCTGGATTTGAATCCTGACTTTGCTAGTAATGATTTGCATGACCATGGATAAATCATTTTACCTCTTCAGCCCTCAGTTTCCTCATCTTCAAAATGAGGGGGCTAAACTAAATGATCCTGAAGGATCCTTTCAGATAAGTCTATGACCTTAAATATGGTAATGCCATTTAAGGAGGCAGCCCAGCCCAGGCATCTCCTTATTTCCCACATTTGGACTTCCTTGAACATCTTCATACTGCCCCCTTTCTGTATAATTTCCCCTCTTCTTCCTTTTCAGCTTCCTTTAGAGTGTTATCTATCCCACCATTAGATTGTAAGCTCCTCAAGGGCAGGGTCTATCTTTTCTTTTTTCATGCCCAACATTTAGCACAATACTTAGTTCATAGTAGGAGCTTAGTAAAGGTTTTTTTTTTGATGGCCTCAGACACTTCTTAGCTCCTGGGCATGTCACTTAATCCCTGTTGCCTAACCCTGCCTCTCTTCTGCCTTGGAACCAATACACAGTATTGATTCCAAGATGGAAGGTAAGAGTTAAAAAAAAAAGTTTATTGACTATTTAAAAAACCCAACCTTACCTCCTAAACCTCCATTATATTTTTTGATTGTACTCATCGTCATCATCAAAAACATCTGTGATTTTCCTGCTTCGCCAACCCAATAGAATTCCTTGACAGCTTGCTCTCACTTGCACTGAGTTTTTTGCTGACTTTTAAAGGAAGATTTTTCCCTCCCCATCTGCAGGATTTGTGCCAAGGGGTTGGTAGAAAACCTTACACCAGAGATGACAAATTTTTCATTGTCTGATATCATCCGAAGACGATGTTTCTATAAACAAGACTCCAGACTCCAGACTCCAGCTTCCTTTGAACTCTGGATGAGAATGAGAGTGCTGGTTTTGGAATCAAAATCTGGATTTGAATCCTGGCCTGTGTGACCTCAGGGAAAATATCTCACCTCACTTCCAGGGTATCAGAAAGGATGATCTCTAAGGTTCCTTCTAGCTCCAACATTCTATCGTTCTATGATCATTAAGGGCATGAATACATATGCACACACACATGCACATACATACACACACACACATACACATATCTCGAGCCTAGGTATTGAATTGCCAGAGCAATGGGTTCTGGTTGGCTATTGGAATGACAGCGTAGACCTTTTGGGTTGATCTGAAGAGTGCCAGGTGATTTATCTATGGAACAAATGGCCAGGGCACTGGGCAGGTACAATGCATCTCACGACCTCTTTCTCCTCCTCAGATGTCTCAGCCCTGCTCTGCTTGTCCTCACGATGCTCACAGGTTCCAATTACATGATTCTCTTCTTGGCTTGTCGAGAACTCTATTCCCATAGAACTTGGCTCCAGAGTCACCACAGGACAGACCTTTGGCTCTTCTGTATTCTGGTAGGCTAGCTATGAACCTGGAGAACAAGGTCATAACTGGGAATGTTTTTATCTGGGTTGGGGAGGGATGACCCAGGGAGCAGAGGTAGTCTGCCCAGGAGGCGATCTGTCCATGATTATGTTTGTGTTGAGAGAGAGGGTAGTTTGATCTTTGCCTTCATGGAAGTGGCTCTCCCCCCTGGGCCCAGGACCCTGGCAGGGTTGGCTCTACTGCCTGGCAACATTGTAAGCTGGCAGGAGGCTCTAAGGCAAGAAAGGACAGGGGGGCAGAAAGAAAGAGGGGACAGTAGAGAGGAAGTACCATTCCCCCCACCCTCCATGGAGCCAGCTAGAGTTGTGGACAGTCAAGAAGACCTGATTTCAAGTCATACCTCAGACCCTTCTTAGCTCTGGTACCCTGGGTAAGTCATTTAGCTTTTCAGTCCGTTTTCTCTTCTATAAAATGGATCTTTCAATAGCACCTACATCTCAGGGTTGTTGTGAGGATTATATATGGAAATCAAGAATTGCCCATGCTGCCTTTCTCTGTCTTGGCTCTCTCTACACCATTAGGAATCAATAGGACTTCAGTGATAAGCTAGAGAAAGTATTGATTCCTTTTCTCTCATTTCCAAACCAGAGAGTATTTCTCATGCCCACCCAAAACAACACAAATGCTAGAGTATTCCATCCTGAGCTCCATCACTCATGGCACAGAAACCCAAGACTAGTCAGTAATATGAACAAACTCAGTCTCTAAACTCTAAATCTATAGTGTCAGTGACTATTAAGAGATGCCACTTACATTCCAGAGGACTTCTCCAAAAGCAAGGATTGGCCAGAAGTTGGAAGGTGAGGGTGAAGTTTAAAGCCACAGAAGGGTGATTTGAAGGAGAAAGAATGGGAATTAGAGACATTGGAAAAGGAAAGAGTATTGCAAATCCCATGGTTTATAACAAACTACTTATGAAAGAGATGGAAAACTGCCTGAAACATAGTAGGCCTGGCACAGCCAGTCTTAAATTAATGCTAATTTTTAAATATGTAATTACATTTTATTATGTATTCTATTAGTCATTAAATCGATTATTAAAATCAAATATTAAATAATTAAATATTGCAAATATTTAACAAATATTAATTGAAGTAGATTGAATTGAATATATAAACTGTGCTCTTGATATCACTCAATTGATTAATCAATAAACCTTTATAAAGTGGGAAAACTGAATTAGAAATGTAATAGTTCCTGCCCTCAAGGTGCTTACTGAAATGACAGTTTTGTTTATTGAAATGGTAGAAGGTGCAATTCAATTAAAGGCATTTATTATCCACAGAACTTCTCAAACTGTCCTTTGCCAGCCCTGAACAATGCCCGACACACAAAACCAATGCTTCAGGGCCCCCAAAGTTCTCCACCCTTTTCCAAATTATCATCTGATGCAACATGGGCTGTTTTAATGATTCCATTGTGCTCTTTGGGAAAGAAGTTGGAAGCCTCCTTCACATAAGCCTTCCTTTTCACATATCCAAGTTCGGATACATTCTAACAGAGGGAGCCTGGGTAAAGGGGGAAAAAATCCTGAACTTGGAGATGGAGAACTGAATTTCAGTGAATGACTAACTACATGATCTGGCAAGAGATTTTTCCTCTCTCACTCCTAATTTCCTTGACTGTAAAATGAGGATATAGTTTATGGCATGGGTCTTTGGGAGGGGAGAGGAGGGGGATTATGGGGAGAAATTTGGGATATGTAAAAACAGAAGATATTAAAAAAAGATATTTTTTAAAAAGTGAAAAAGAAAATAAGTTGTATAGTCTAAAGTACATATGTACTTTCAATTTTCAGAGTCCCACAGACAACTCTCTGACTCTTAAATCATAGTTAGTGATCTCCAGTGATGGAGGAAATTTCCTCACCTGGAGTTCCCCATAACAGTGAAATCACAGGCCTGGCAAACAATGACATCAACCACCAATACTAATAACTTTTGTCACAAATCTCTCAGGCTAGAAGGTTTGTGTCTGGGCGTCTATTTCAATAACAAATTTACACATAAATTTTCCAAAGTTATATGATTTATGTTTTCTCCCTCCCTTGTTCCTTCCCCACTCCCAGAGTTGACAAGCAATTCAATCTGGGTTGTACATGTATTATTATGTAAAACATATTTCCATATTATTCATTTTGTAAGAGAATAATCTTATAAAACCAAAACCCCCAAACATATATCCAAATAAACAAGTGATCAATCATATGTTTTCATCTGCATTTCTACTCCAACAGTTCTTTCTCTGGAGGTGGATAGCATTCTCTAAGTCCCCCAGAATTGTTCTGGATCATAGTATTGCTGTTAGTAGAAAAGTCTATCACATTTGATCGTCCCACAATATTTCAGTTACTGCATATAATGTTCTCCTGGTTCTGCTTATTTCACTCTGCATCAGTTCATTCTGAAATCATCCAGTGCATCATTCCATATAGCACGATAGTATTCCATCACCATCATATACCACAATGTGTTCAGCCATTTCCCAATTGAGAGACATCCCTTAAGTTTCCAACTCTTTGCCACCACAAAAAGCACAGTTATAAATATTTTCCCATTTTTTTAATCTTGTTGGGATACAGACCTAGTAGTGGTATTGCTGGGTCAACATGTGTGCATTCTTTTATAGCCATTTGGGCATAACTCCAAATTGCCCTCCAGAATGGTCAAATCAGTTCACAACTCCACCAGCAATGCATTAGTGCCCCAATTTTGCCACAACCCCTCCAACGTTCATTATTATCCTTTATCATCGTATTGACGGTACCTCAGAGTTGGTTTAATTTGTATTTCTCTAGTCAGGAGAGATTTAGAACATTTTTTCATATGATTATTGATAGCTTTGACCTCTTCATCTGCCTATTCATATCCTTTGGCTCTTTAGCAATTAGAGAATGACTTGTATTCTTGTAAATTTGACTTATTTCTTTATATATTTGAGAAATTAGACCTTTAGCAGAGAAATTTGTTATAAAGCTCTTCTGTTTGTTGCTTCCCTTCTCATCTTGATTGCATTGTTTTTATTGTGAAAACCTTTTTAATTTAATATAACCAAAGTTATTCATTTTACATCTTATTATGTTCTCTGTTAGGTGTGGGTTTTTAAAAATCACATTACTGTTCTAGGTGCAGAATGGAATTGCGCTTTATGCTACATGGACCACAGTGGCAATACTATTGAATTTTGCAGTTGTATTGATATATACTGTAGGGGTGGCCAACCAAACTTCCACTTCTGTGGCTCTGTCAATTCTTCTTATTCTACTGGTACTTTGGTGAGTAATTCATCCCTTACGGATCAGGTAAGGCTCTGGATTTCCATTCAACATCACTCAATTCAATTCAACTCATCTTGACCCAATTCAATCCAACTCAATGCAAACATTATTAAGGAGCTACTGCTTGTAGAACACTGCTTTTATTGTTCAGTCATTCAGTCATTTCTGACTCTTGTGACCCCATTTGGGGTTTTCTTGGCAGGGATAGTGGAGTTGTTTGCTCCTTCCTTATCCAGATCATTTGATAGATGAGGAAACTGAGGCAAACAGGGTTAAGTGACTTGCCCAAGGTCACACAGCTAGGAAGTTTATAAAGCTGGATTTGAACTCAGGTCTTCATGACTCCAGGTAGAACACTGATACTGAATATATATAGTCTGCATTCTCCTAGAACTAACATTCCAGCAGAGGGACTACATAAACACTATTAATCACAATATAAGATAATGCACTATAATACTAATAATGCCTTGCATTTGTATGGCATGTTAAGGATTACAAGGTATTTTCATTGCAACTCTATGAGATAGATAATATATAATTACTCTTCCCATTATACAGAAGAGAAGCTCCCAGAAGGAAATTCATATAACTATAGAGCTAGCAAGCATCAGAGCCAAAATTTGAACCTAGGGCTCCTGATTCCTTAGTAAGTTTTAAGTTTGTTGTTAAGGGAAATTTTCCTAACAATCAGAATTTATCCATAACTAGGAGGGGCTGCTTCAGGAAGCTGGATGACTACTTGCCATGAATGGCGGCATGTTGTAGAGGAGATATTTTTCCAGGTATGGATTGGACTATAAATGTTCATCGAGATGCCTTCCAACTCTAAAATTGTATGATCTTAGGATTTGGTAACAGTAAATCCCTAAATTCTTACTATTATACTAGTTTTATTGTGCAAATATATAAGAGAGTGTCAAAATGAGTGCTCTGTGAAGTCCAAACCAGGAAAGGTAATTAATACTGGGGAAGGAATCAAGGAAAAGTTTCCTGGATTTAAATTAGATTTGAATTGAACTTTAAAAAGGGGGTATAAATTCAATAGGCATTTCACTAGGTTTATAGTTATTTTTCTAAACTGATCGTAATATCACAATCTTTTTAGCTAATCAGCAGCAGAAGTTCATTCCGAAAGAGTTCATCCTTAGAAGTCAGCTTCTTGTAGGCAGAGAATTAAAGCCTTCATAATTAAAAAATATATATCAGGTAATATAGTTTCTGTTCCTCCGTTTGTGGTAAATTGAGGCAGTTTGGTCTGAGGGAAAAACAAAAAAACCCAAAAAATCCTGGGGCTAGGTGATGAGAGATCTGAGTTCTGAGTCTAGCTTTACCTTGAATTCATTATGACCCTGGAAAAGCTATTAATCACTGCATGCTTCAATATTGTTGTAATATAGGGATAACAATATCTCCCTTGCCTACCCCACAGAGTTGTTCTGAGGACATAAGAACGGTTAAATAACCATTAATAAAAACCCTTTACCTTCCATCTTAAAATCAGTACTCCCAAGGCTAGTTTGGCCAGATTGGAAACCAGGTGCTCCTGCCTCTAGCCCCAGTTCTCATTCCACTGAGGCACCTTATTGTCCCTGCAAACTAACCATTTTTTAAAAATGCTAAAAGTGTGACACAAGCAAAGTATTATCTATTATGATTCGTTATTATCTCTAGTCAGTTTTTTCTTGTAGACTAAAACTGATGCTACATATTCTGAATCCTGGAAGGATAAAGATCGATAAGGAATATGACTGAATCCTGTGGACCCATGAAAGATCTAGATAGAGTTAACACTGATTTGTTTACCAAATTCCAGATTCTAGACCAATTCTAGACCAAATCCAATTCTAGACCAACTCCACCAAATTCCAGCAGAGAAGGAATGGAGGGAAGCAATATTTATTAAGAACTTACTAAATTCCAGACTCTTTGTTAAGTGTTTTGTAAATATCTCATTTTGAGGAAGACACTCAAATTCCAGAGCACTGAGATTATTTCTTATATAGATCTCTCTGCTTAAATCTCAAAGGCTAATTAATTTTTGGAATATTAAAAACATAATATATTTATGTCACACATGCTATCCTTTTTTTCTATCAGTTTTTTTTTGTTGTTGAAAATTTAAAGCTCTTTTCATCCACCACTCTCATTCTACAGATGAGGAAGTTGGAGCCCAGTGATGAGGGACTTGCTCAAGGTCACAGAGTTATTTAATGACAGGTCCTCAGGAAATCTAGAACCCAGGCATCCTTTCCCCCAGTCTGGTGCTCACTTACCTCTACCAGACTAGTTTTTATGAAGTTTGAAATTGGAAAGTTTAGGATAATTAAAGGTGAACTTATATAGTGGGCATTAAACAAAGAGAAACTGATATGCTCTGGGATAGTAAAACAATTATCATGGACTGAAGTTGTGTAAATAGGTTCAAGAAGAGGTTGGATGAATTTCTAATAGGTTGCTAGTAATACCTTGAGATGTTTTAGGAATAAAACCTAAGCTTTAAAATTATTTCCATGAAAAAGAGCCAGGACCCACCCCCAAATTTGTTCCTTAGGGCCTCTGTTGAACTAGTTGTCTTTAAGGTTTCTTCCAGCTGTAGATTTAGGATTTCTATGAATGATATTGGTCCCATTTTTCAGACTCAGTACTGAAAAAGAAAAGCCCAAATCTTCCTCACTGGACTCTTCCAACCAGTCATCTTGTCGTTCCTGTTTCAGGGCTGCTGAAATTTGAGATCCTTCCTAGGTGTCCCTATTGAAAATGAAGTCTTCTCACTCTGCCAATCAATCAATTGGCAGGCATTTATTAAGTGCCTACTATGTCTCAGGCTCTATTATTTGTTGTTATCTTCCTTCATTGGAATTTCAGTCATAGTATGAATTTCAGATTATTCTCTCTGATTTCATCTTCTCTCTCTCCATCTCCTCCAGTAAGAAGGTGGCCCATATTTCATCTATATGGGACACCAGAATTTAGAGTAGGATAAGGTCTTATCCCTTTCCTTAGGAAGGAATTTCACCTCAGAATTCCTTGTTTAGATGTAGGTGAAATCAAGTAGAATCAGAAATGAATCTGTCCAGCTCTGCAATATTACTCTAATGAACTTATAGCCTCCATTCAGCTCCATTTTTGTCCAAAGTAGGTTTTTCATTCTCAAGGGTAAAGAAGTCCAGCCTCTGCCTAACTGGGTTAAATCAATCAGGAATGCCAAAGGGAAGTAAGGGGAGAAAACTGAAGTGGAAGGTAGAAATTCCAGGTTTTTCTTTTCTATTCTTTAAAAAAAATGTTTTGTTGATGGCTTTTGTTTTTTGCGGTATCATCTAAAATTCTTAATACTGCCAAGTCACTTCCCATAATCTCTCTCCTCCCTTATAAGCTAAGGGAAAAACAGGTGATCCAATGAATATTAATTAACTTACTACCTTCAACTGAGAGGAAAGAAGTTTCAGCATCAGTCTTTTGGACCAATATTAGCCACTACATTTGTTCTGAATTCTGAGGTCTTTATAATCTGAGATAAAGACTCCAAAGCCTGGTCTTCCTAGGTTAGTGATGGTGAACCTTTTAGAGATGGTGTGCCATGTTGTGCCCTCCTCCCCCACAGACCAAGTGCTGCATGCATGTCCCCACCCCTTAACCCACACAGGGGAGGGAGGGAGAAAGCTGTTTCTCATTGGGCTGTTGGGTGAGTGAAGTGAGGAATGTTCTCAGCAAGTGTAGGGAGGGGGAGGGAAGTGGCCCCAGCACTCTGCTCCCCTCCAGCTCTGCCACCACCTATGAGCCTCTCACTGTACCCCTTGTGTGCTCCCAATGGGCTGCTGGATGTGAAAAAATGTTGTCAGGTGTGGTGGAGAGGGGGAAGGGAGCAGCTCCATCCAAGTCCCTCTACCTTTCTAGTAATGAAGTCTGATGGGGGACAGGAGGGTAGCACAAGTGCCCACAGAGAGTGCTCTGTGTACCATCTTTGGCACCTGTGCCATAGGTTCACCATCAACTGGTCTAGGTCCTGGTGGATGAGGTCCAACTGGGTTAAGTTTCTCTCTTCAGCTCATTATGCTTCCACATACCTGAAAATCTCAAAATATAGCTTGGGAATAGCTCTTATCTATATTTCTTCAAATGTAGATCATAGTCTTAAGCTTCTATGCAAACACTCAAGTAAACATATTCATATCATGCAAGGAAGTCTTTATTTCAATTCACAGAAAATGCAGAAGATGCAAAGGACTCATAAGAACTAATAAGTAGTGATAGAAAACAAAATAAAGCACCCAAATAGTCTATAAACTCCCCTTCAGACTATCATTCACATTAGGCTGAATAAGCATCATGCTTCCCATTGTACCTTCATTGTTTGGATCTCTCACTGATACAGCAAATTTTAAGTTCCTTGCTTCCTCAAGCCATAAATCCTCATTACTGCTCTCCCAGCTATGAAGGTGAGCTCCAGGATGGGGAAGTTGAAAAGTGTGATGCCATAGAATCTTCTTATTTTTCTAAGAGGTAATACTGCTCAGAAAATACCATTCTTCCCCTAAAACTGTAGTTCTTAATCTTTTATGCATCTCAGGACCCTTTGGCAGTCTGCTAAAGCCTCTGGATCTTTTCTCAGAACAATGTTTTTTAAATGCATAAGACAAAATACATAAAAAGGAAATCAATTATATTGAAATCGTTTGTCTATCTGCCTATCTATCTGTCTGTCTGTCTGTCTGTCTGTTTGTCTATCTTTTCATCAACCCTCAGTTTAAAAACTCTGCTCTATAAGATCTGATCCCAGAACTCTTAAACTAAGGTCACCCCAAAGAAAACCCCCAAGGTAGTAACCATTAGCAGTTACTGTGGAAAGTAGATGCCAGTTCTAAACTTCTCACCCAGAATTCAGGTGTTTCTGTTGAATAGTGGATTGTCCTCTGAACAAGGAGAAAACAAAAAGGTTTTTTAAAAAAGCCTTCTAATTTTTTTAACTTGGTAACATTGATGCTTGGCATTCAAAGCCCTTTATAACTTAGCCCCCTCCTACTTTGCAGGCTTCTTTCACCTCAGTCTCTAAAATGTACTCTTTGATCTGCTGAGACTGGCCTCCTGATTGTTCTGCAAACAGGATGTTCCAGCTCTTGGCTCAGGGCATCCTCTCTGCTCAAGACTGAAATACTCTCTTCTGCACTTTGAATACTGCCTTCCCTGGTTTCCTTTAAGTCTCAACTAAAATCCTACCTTCTACAAGAAACGTTGCCCAATCCCTCTTAATTCCAGTGCCTTCTCTCTGTTATTTATTTCCTATTTATCCTGTATATATTTGCTTTTTCATATATGTATTTGCTTCTTATCTCCTCCATTACATTGTAATCTCCTTGAGGGTAGGGAAAGTCTTTTGTCTGTCTTTTTTTTTCTTTTTTTTGCATCACTAGTGCTTAATGTACTGTCTGGAATATCATAGGTGCTTAATAAATATTTATTGATTAATAAATTTTCTTTATGGGATTCTCAAAGAGCTCCAGAAAATCAATTGGAGAACTATAAAGGTATTTATTTCATAAATGCTATCACTGCTTCTTTCCTTTAGGTTTTACCTAGAAAACTTCCTCCTGGATAAGCATGTACGTTACATCCTCACTGTGTACCCGGTGGTCATGATTGCATTGTCTGGCAATATTGCTCAGCACTATAATACAACTTCTCCTAGTAGAAACAACATCTTTGCAGGTAAATGAGTCTTTTTAGCCATCCCAATATCTGGTGCACTGTATCACATTCCCATGAACCACTGCACTGAGAGGAAAGCCCTTATTTACCTTGACTTTCAATGAAAAAAGGATATATTGGGGATAGGAGAAAAAATATTGACTTTAGAGTCAGATCTGACTATTTCGAGCCAAAGCAAGGCTTTTGGTTCATGTTAGGTCCTCAAATTCTGTAAACAAAACAAAATAAAAACAAAGTGGGGGGACTATCTGATACCTAAGGTTAGTACCAGCTTTATTCAGCTCATTTCTGACCTTTAATTCCAATTCTTTCCTGTGTACCTTTAAAAAAACATGAGGGCGCACCCTTAGCCTTTGTCACTGCTATTTTTCTGGCTATCAGGGATCATCATTTTCTTTTCTACAAATCTAGACAACAAAGTCTCTCCTTTCTGCTCCTGATCTCATTCTTATATTTTTCTTTTAGTTGTCCTGATGATTGTGACAAGTGTGATGTTTTTGGTTCGGCTTGGCTTAGTTACCTACAGGCATCGTTACCAGCCACTTCCAATGAGTGAGCCACTGTTCACAGGGTCAGGAAGAAGAGGAAGGAACCTCAAAGATGCTGAAGATGATCTCAGGAAAGGAAGTTACAGAACTCAGGAGACAGAGGAAGAACACCTTGCTATGAGGTCATTCTGATTGTGGACAAGACAGTGAAGATCAGGGCTTTGCCTTAAAGCCACAGGAAAAGGGAATATAAATGAATGAAATGAATTTATTCAACATTTACTATGCATTAACTACTATGCTAAGCATTGGGCTTACAAATACAGAAGAGAGAATTATTCTTGTCATCATATAGCTTTTAAGGGGGAAAAAAACCATACAAAAGAGTAGTGGCCAGGGAAGAATGTTTTGGTCTAAGAAATCAAAGAAATGACATATAGAGCCATAGAGGAATCAAATGATATACTCTTTAAAATTCAATTTTATTTTTCAATAAACCAGCTCTTTTCTATTTCCTCAATTAAAAAAAGGAAAAAAAACCTTTTGTGCCAAATATACTTTGTCAGGCAAAATAAACTCCCAAATTATCCACATTAAAAAATGTAGGTTTCTTTCTGTATCTTGAATCTATCACATCTTCATCAGGAAGTGGATAATACAATTCCATATTAGACCTTTGGAATCATGGTTACTTATTACATTGATCAGTTTGTAATTTTTTCAAAGTTGTTTATGATGTTGTAAAAATTGTTTTCCTAGTTTTGCTTACTTTTTTCCTGTGTCATATCATATAAATCTTCCCTGATTTTTTGAAAACCATCCCTTTTGTCATTTTTATAGCACAATAGTATTTTATTGCATTCATATGTCATAATTTATGAAGCTATTTCCTAACATATGAGTACTCCTTTAGTTTCTAGTTCTTTGCTAGTCCCAAAAGAACTGCTACAAATATATTTTTTTTTACATAAGGGCTCTTTTTGTCTTTCTTTGATCTCCCTGAGGTCTAAGTCCAGTAGAAATACTATTAAGTCAAAGGATATGCTCAGTTTAGTGACTTACTGAGCATATTTCCTAATTGCTTTCCAGAATGGCTATACTAATTCATAGCTCCACTAATAGTGAATTAGTGTGTCAGTTTTCTGTAGCATCTCCAGCATTTTTCATTTTCAGCTTTTGTCAACTTTGCCAATCTCATAGGTGTTGAGATAAAGCTTTAGAGTTGCTTTAATTTATATTTCTCTAATTATCAATCATTTGGAGAACTTTTTATATGGTCATTAGTAGCTTTTATTTCTTATGTTGAGAACTGCCTATTCATACGCTTTGACCATTTGTTGACTGGGGAATGGCTCTTCTTTTAAATTTCATTCAATTCCTTCTATATATTGGAAGTAAGTCCTTTATCAGAGAAACTTATTGAAAAAAATTTTCCTCTCTGTTATCTATTTCCCTTGTAGTTTTTGCTGCTTTCATTTTGTTTGTGCAAAAACTTTAAAAAATTTTATGCAGTCAACATTGCCTATTTTATCCTCTGTGATCTTCTTTATCCCTTATTGGTCATGATCATAGATATGAAAAGAGATTTCTTCTTTGTTTCTATAATTTGTTTATAGTGTATTTTTTCATATCTAAGTCATGTATTCATTTATAACTAATATTAGTATATGGTACAAGGTGTTGGTCCAAACCTAATTTCTGCCAGACTGATTTCCACTTTTCCCTAAATAGTTTTTGTGCAAGAATGAATCTTTATTACAATAGTTGTGGACCTGGGGTTTATCAAGAACTAGTCTATGAGGTCCATTTGTTTTGGTGTGTTTTTATCTATCATTGATCAGTATCTTTATTTTAACCATTAACAAATCATATAAAAAATAAATGGCTATATAAATTTACATTCCCAGGAGTTTTCCACATCCTTTTGCTTTTTTTCCTTCTAGAAAGCCATTCCATATGACAAAGAATTTGTCAAATTGTGTTGATGGTTACTGCTTTGTGGTATAGTTTGAAATGTGGTACTGTTTTTCTCCTTTCTCTTCTCCTCTTTTTTATTCCCTTGATATTTTTGACTTTTTGTCTGACATGCCCTTTTCATAGTCAATGATCATTATAGTTCTCAGAGAAAAAAATGGGGAAATAGGGAGTGGGAGAATAGTATTGTAAGAGTATGTCTGAACTGAAACTAGAAAAGAGAGCCCAATCTATAACTCAATCTACTGAAGAGGAACTAAATATGCAATTGGTTCTGTTCTCCAGTTCCCAAGGTCCTTCCAGAGTGTGTATAAATTCTTATTACTTGTGATCACTGAGGGATGAATTGTTTTGGTCAAAGTAACTCATGAAGATTATCTGAGGTATGACAGGATTTGTGGTCTGCATCAGGAGAAGGAATGACCACACTGATAATATCATAGCTCCTTGTAAATACTGACATAACTTATTACCTAAAAGTACTTTGGGTTCTGGAAGGAATCTGGCTCAGTTTCTCAGGTGTCATTGAGCATACAAGTGATACTCCCCCCCAATACTTCTGAGTTTACCTTGCAGGCCATCAACTCAGCATCTGTAAGTGGGAAAATTATAATGCCACATTTCTTTGGTCATCCACTTTTCTTGTTTTATATCTGGGAGACACTAAGCAACAAGCCACTCAAATAGCTCTTCTTGAGCCTCTTCCACTGTTCTAAGTATCATTTCTCAACTTCTTCAAATTATATTTTATAGTTTTTTTCTGTTCCTAGAATAACCATGATGATGATGAAGCAGGGGTAGATGGGAGTAGACTAGATCCCAGAGTCCTTTCCACCCACAAATCACACAAACATTCCTGTCATATTGCACGAAGGTGGAAATTATGTCATTATAGCATGGTTACTCCATTAAAGCATGACTGATATTGGCATTGTGTCTCTGCTTGGGAAACATCACTGGTAAAGTAGAATTGTTACCCTAATGAGGAATCACAAATTAGAGGTGAGAGGACTCCAACGACCATCTGTTCCAACCCATTCCTGGAAAAGAATTTTTACTTGAGTACGATTGACAAATTGCCATCTTAGCCTCAGTTGGAAGGCCTCAAAGGAAGGAAAATGCACTGATTCATTAGGCAGCTCATCCCACTACTGAATAACTCTAATAATTCATAAACAATTTTCTAAATAGCACAGAATTATTTTTAAAAGTCTGAGAAAAATGTGTCTGGGTCTAAAGAGCTAAGTTTCAGGTAAGAAAGGATTTTTTTTTGGTTCATTTGTTCTGTTAGTTTTTTTAAGTAAAAGATGCAGACTTCTTCAGGTGCCAATGTACATATCCATAGTCTACAACAAAGTCATGGCACCAAAAAGACATTGGGAAATAACTGGTGGGACTGGAAGAGTTCAGAGCCCATCTACATTTTATTTCCTATGACTGTCCCCGGATCACTGTCTCCAGAGGTGGGGGTTGAGGTAACCAGGGGACAGCCATGAGAGATATTACCCCATCTCCCAGCCGTCTACATTCCTTATGGAACTGGTATGTGCATTAAAAAATTCTGTGGGAGTGCCCATATTTGGATTTCCCAAACCTCGCAAATCTCCACCTCCCATATCCTGAGGACACTTCTGGTATTGTCTGTTTCCTCCTTCAGATCATACTGGATTCCCCATCTTTGGCTTCTTTGAACCCTGATACACCACAAACACACACCCTGTTTCTTGGGACGGGACCTCCTTTGGAATGCCAGCTCTTTGTAGAGGGAGCCTTGTTCTGCTTTGTTGATTTCTCTGTTTTACACTCGTAAAAAACACCAGGGGCGGCTGTGATTCTTCATAAATAAAAAACATAAATAAAAAACCTTGTTGCTACGGAGATGGGCTCCTCCACCCCATACCCTGAGAAGCTGGTTTGTATGGCCTGACGGCACTTTTGAGAAAGATCCCAATCTCGACAAAGTCTTTTATATGGCATCTTGATGCTTCCCAACGAACTGGAGAAAGGTAACTTCTGAGGAAGGGAGAATGAAGATCTTTCCCCAGTGAACCTCTTTGGAGAGTCAGTACAGGACCTCCAGGTTCTCCTGGTACAAAGAATTATGGAAGTTCACAGAAGCTAATGGTCTGGAGCCATTAGAGGAATCCAGTTCATGGGGGCAAGAGAGGAGATATCCTGGGAACCCAACTCCCACCGGCTGTGGGTTTAATAACCAAACATTTCTGGTCCTTGTACTATACCACTGTGCTTGCCTGGGGCACAGGTGTCTCCTTGGGGTGAGAGGAATAGTAGGAATAGGTAGGGTACTTGCCCCACAGACGCCTACAAAGAGCAAGCCCTATCCTGATTGAAACAGCTTCTGGCCTCCCATCAAGGTGTTTAGCCTAGGGTAAACCTCAATCCAAGGGGTCATGGTGTTAATTCCCAGGCCACTCTCAACTGGAACGCTGCCTAGTGAAACCACTTCTGGGTCAGAAGGTGTCAGTGAACTTCATTTAGTTGAGAGTTCAAAGGTCTTTAAACTAAAGAAATTTAAAATAAGTACGTTTCCTTGGTTAGGCAAGGAAACACAGGCTGGGGTCAGGGTCTTGGGGACCTAAGGAAGCATCCTCTATTCTAGGAAGGGAATGGGGGGCCAAGACTGGAAATAGACAACCTGGTTAGGATGAAATGCCAAAATCTTCATGACAAGGGGTGGATCATTTCTGGAAAACCTGTCCCCTCGAAATTCATGCAGACAGCATTTAATCTAGTCAGCCATTTGCAACTTTCTGATTTTTTTTGCTTTTCCTTTCAAAGATAACTCTTGCTCAAGTGATTATTCTAGATTTGTAGTTTGGGAGTAGACTGGGAAATATGGTAGGTGATGATAATCTTCCCTTTGATTTCCCCTTAGCATTATGGGGTTCAGAGATCTCAAGGAAGTAGCCCAGAATGTTAGGCAAGGAGAAGAAGGTTAAAAGCCCAAAGCATGGTGAAGAAGACTGGTAGCAATATATATTCCTGGGCAGCTCATCTTTTCTCCTTCCTTCTGTATGGAAAAGGATCCATTTAAAAATTTTTTTATTTAATTAATTAATTAAGAGAATTTTTCCATGGTTCTATAATTCATGTTCTTTCCCTTCCTTCCTCTCACCACCCTCCTGTAGCCAATGAGAAATTCCACTGGGTTTTACATGTGTCATTGATCAAGACCTATTTCCAAATTATTAATATTTGCACTAGGGTGATCGTTTAGCGTCTACATCCCCAATCATATCCCCATTGACCCATGTGATCAAAAAGTTGTTTCTCTTCTGTGTTTCTGCTCCCAAAGTTCTTTCTCTGGATGTGGGTAGTGTTCTTTCTCATAAGTCCCTCAGAAATGTCCTGGGTCATTGCATTGCTGCTAGTAGAGAAGTCCATTACATTCGATTGTGCCACAGTGTATCCATCTCTGTGTATAAGATTCTCCTGGTTCTGCTGAAAAGGATCCATTTTAATCAAACCAGTGAAGTGGGAAGAGGTATGGGATTGTCTGAATCTAGAGGCAGGATTAGATTATTTTCCCTAAGGAGTTCCTGCCTTGGATTCACATTTTCATGACTTTTTCTAATCTAAAAATTAATGTTTGGGGGGAGGTGGTGTGGTGATAGAGATCAGAAAAATGTTTTTGTGAGTTTAGCTCTGGATTTGGACAGCTAAAAGTTATACCTCCCAGCTGAGCAAACTTCTAGAATTGGTCCTTGGCATACCCCAAATCAAGTGAATCCTGCTATCTCAAATGTAGGATTGCTCACCCAGGTCCTTTCTAACCTGGTATACTTCAAATGCCCTCTAGCCACAATTTCTACCTGCCAACCCCTCCATCCCCCTGGCCTCTTTCTACCAGGGTGACAAGCCTGAGCTAGAGGAGATGGCAGCCTTTTACACATCAGAGTTAAACCACAGCTGGAGATCTGAGTTTCTCACATTCAACCTTCAGTTGGCTCATGCCTATGGAATGTGGCAGAATACTGGGTTCAACCCATTCAGCTGAACTGGACTAATTATAGAAGGGGCCATTGTTCTAGGAGAAGAATTACTCATAAGATTCCCCTAATGTGGCACATCTGGACAGGTCTACCTGGTAACAAAATAGTCAGCTAGCCAATGACTACAGCACATTAACTGGTTCCTCCTTTCATTCTCCCTTTCTTGCCCTTCCCTTAAATCTACTCTGATACTAAGGGGAAAAGAATGTATGCAATTTCAGGTGATTTGAAAAGCAAATTAACACTCTCATTGTCATCCTTTCAAATTGTCTAACTTTAGGTGGCATTTAGTTATTTTAAATGCTTGATGATGAGATGCTTCCTTTGGTTCAATTGGCCGGCCATAGCATCCCATGGGTGACATCCAGGCCCAAAGAAATAGACCCAGGACCAGCGTTTTCTCTGAAGTTTCTTAAGCCAGGAAAGAGAGAAGTTATTATTGCAATCAAAGCTTCAGAAACATTCGGCCACTGCTAATGATGAAGGCCTGCTTGAAGGCCTATATCCCTATAAAGATGGCAACACTATTAACTTAGAAGTTCACAAATTGGATGTACTGTAATTTAGACAGAAAGATTATACCTAGTAGGATGAATATCCAATATAAAGACAAACTTTGAAGGAGGAAAGTAAAGGCCATGGAAACATCAGACTAGAGGCCTCAGGGTCTTGTTTAATTAATTCTAGGATGAAGCAATTTTCTCTGTAATTAATACCCAGGAGGATGAGGGGTTGGCATTTACAAAGTACTTTTAAGTGTTTTTACCTGTGTAGTACTTAGCTCCTTTTCCTACCTTGGTTCTAGAACTCCTTACTACTTTTCCAAGGTTCAGTATGGACTGTTTTGGAAAATCATTTTTGTAAATCATGTATAAGCCCCTTGCTAGTGTAATGATTTCTATCACAGACCGTGCAAGACCTACAAATCCAAGAACAAAGCTTTTAATGAAGACACCAAGAACAATATAAATAAGGAAGGAATAAAATAGTGGAATTATTCTTTGCCTCCCCCATGTACCTTTGCAATCTCCTACACCTCTTGGAGGTGTTAGATGGAGGAAGAAACAGCCTAAAGTAAACCTAGGAAAGGGTGATGCAACTCTCTCTCAGTGTGTAGGTGGAGGTGAAAAAAGAGTCAGTCAGGTTATCTCTATCTCCTTTCAATATTCCCCTTTCAGTATTCTCTCAGTGACTAGCATGGAGATCTTCTGAAGCCCCTTTGGATTAGGTTCCCTTCAGCTCTAGATCAGAGCTATTGGTTCTCTCCATTTGGATTCAAACTCCCAATTTCCTATCCTCCAGGATCTCCAGATATGAACATGTAGAACGAAGGCTCCAGGAATTTGATCTTATGTTTCATAGCTTGTGTTCCATGGTATCAGACTGCTCCAGATCAACCTTCCAACCACAGAAGCTCAGGAAAAATCTTAGGACTTCCCTTTCCATGATCCCCCATGGTTTTTTCCAATATCTTTCCAAGTTTGGGTCTATTGGATGTCATTTCTAAATCTAAGTGTAAGACTCCACTGGAGTTTCCCCTAGTGTTAAGTAGAAGCTCTCTTGATTTAGATTGTCAGTCAGCCAACAGGCATTTATTCAGCACTTATTGATTGATGGGTACAATATTTCAAGTAGGGGATGCAGAGAAAAAGGGGAAAGCATCTTGAGGGCACAGTTCCTGACCTCAAAGGATGTACCTTCCAATGAAGGAGACAACATGAATGTAGCTATGTCCATATAAGATACATAGAGTGCAAATGGAAAATAATTCTAGAGGAAAGACATTAGTAGTTAGAGGAATAAGGAAGGCTTCTTATAAGGAGATGAGCCTTGAAGGAAACCAGGGACCCTAAGAGATGGAGTTGAAGGAGCAGAGTATTCCAGACATGAGGAGCAGTCAGAGAGATGAGAGATGGAGAACCGTATAAAATGAATTTTAAGTAGGTGAGTCTCCTGGATTGTAGTGTATGCAAAAGAATAAAGCACTAGAAATCTATAAAGATAGGAAGGGGAAAGAGCTTTAAATGCAAAATAAAGGAATTTATATTTGAGCTTGGAAGTGATAGGGAGCAATTGAAGGTCATTGAGCAGGGCAGAAGGGAGGCAGAGGTGATATGGTCAAGCTTAAGTTTTAGCATCATCATCTTGGCAGCTGAGTAGAGGATGCATTGGAGTGGAGAGAGACTTATGGAGTGGAGACCAGTTATAAATTCTTGCAATGGTCGAGAAAAGAAGTGAAGAATGCCTTCACTAGAATTGTGGCTATAAGAGTAGAGGAAGGGGGATCTGTAGGAGAGATGTTGTGGACAAAGAAATGACAAACTTTAATATGAATTGGATATGTAAGATGAATGAAAGTGAGGAATTGAGGTTGACCTTGGTAATGAAATCAGGCAGAAGCATTCCATTATGGATCCTTGCTGTTGTCCCTTCCCGCATTCTTTGGTTCCTCCTGGTTAATGTAGTCATAATGATGGTTAAATAAGAAAAAGTGGAAATCAGAAGGAGGAATGAAGAGGAGACAAAAATAAGGGTCATTATTAGAAGTTAATTGTCCAAAGTGTTTAGAAAAGGAGACTCTCACATTCCCACTTCCATGAATTTATAGGTTAATCCCTCTGCTATACACCCAACACATCTTCATAAAACCTGTATTCATTTCCATTGACACTTCACAGTCAAGTGGCAGTAGACATTTTCAGAGCCATGACTTACAGGACTCATGAAGCCATACCATCATGGAACAATGGAAAGAATAGTGGCTTTAGAGTCAGAGGATCTGGATTCAAATCTGCCTTTGATGCTTAATACCTTGTGTGATATTGGGTAAAGCATTTGGCTTCCTTGGACCTCAGTATCATCATCTGTAAAATGAGAGGAATGAGCCTAGATGATATCTGATACCCTTTCCGGTTCTACTCTGTGATCCAATAAGACAAAGGAATCAGGAATGAATCTTAAGCTCAGACCATCCACCTGAAAGGCATGTCAAGACCAAATCTCAGAAGTCTCCCACAAAACTCTTCTTTCCCAAACTATATTGTATATCTCATCCTTCTTCAGTCTCCAGTCTGGAGCAAGAGATGCCATAAATGGAAGGTAATGTCAGAAGGAAAATGCTAGCAGTGGAGAGGACAACACATGGCCTCCTGGGTAAGGCAGAGGTTGAGCTGAGTCTTGGAGGGAGCCAGGGAAGTTATTTGGTAAAGGTGAGAAAGGAAAGCATTCCTAGCATGGGCGAGAGTCAAAAAGAAGTCACAGAGCTGGGAGGTGGCGTGTTCTATGGGAGGAACAGCAAAATACTATGGTAGGAGGATTATGGAGGGTGGGAAGAGAGGGAATAAGCTACAGTAGTGCCTTGGTATAGGCCATTAAATCGTTCCAGAAGGTAGGTGGAGTACTTTTAGGTAGAATACCAAATGAATTTTTCCCATAAGGAATAATGTATATTGAATGAATCCATTCCAGACACCAAGAGAACCCAGATTTTATAAGGCATTATCTGCATAAAGGGAGTTGTATTTTACTAAATAAACATTAATAATACATAGAAAAAATAAAAAAACAATAATTAAATTAAACTAAATAATTATAACTTCACTTTGCCTGTATTGAGAGGAGTTCATGGCCTAAGAGGATGGTGGGAAAGCAAAATGTTATTGTTTAGAATAGGAGTTGCCTTCCATAATGTCTGACTGTAGCTGCCCTTCTGGAGTTCTTTCTCTTTCTCTTTCTCTTTCTCTTTCTCTTTCCTGTCCCTTATCACAACTGAGTCCTGCTTGAGCTTCACCAGGTATATATAAGCATCATGAGAAACACACATTTCCTTCATTAATGAAGTGGGGACTTCCTTCTTTGTCTCCACCTCACCTGAAGAAAACTGCCTCCTACTACTACCATTACCTCAATTACTACTACTACCATGATCACCATTAACACCATTACTATTACTACCATGCTACCATTAGCATTACCATTACTACCATTACCACAACCATTACCACTACCATTAAAACAATTACCACTAGGGGCAGCTGGGTAGCTCAGTGGATTGAGAGCCAGGCCTAGAGACGGAAGGTCCTAGGTTCAAATCTGGCCTCAGAAACTTCCCAGCTGTGTGACCCTGGGCAAGTAACTTGACCCCCATTGCCTACAATTACCACTCTTCTGCCTTGGAACCAATACACAGTATTGACTCTAAGATGGAAGGTAAGGGTTTTAAAAAAAAACAATTACCACTACCATTACCACCTTTACCACAACAATTACCACTACCATTACCACCATTACCACAACCATTACCACTACCATTAAAACCATTACCACTACCATTACCACAACCATTACTACTACCATTAAAACATTACTACTACCATTACTACTAATATTACCACCATTATCATAACCATTACCACTATAATTACAACCATTGACATTACCATTAAAACCATTACCACAAACATTGCCACCATTAACACAACCATTACCACTATGATTACCACCATTACCATTACCACCATGACTTCTATCATTACCACTACCATTACCACCTTTATCACAACCATTACAACAACCATTACCACCATTACCACAACCACTACCACTACAGATAAAACCATTACCACCACCATTACTAACACCATTACTACCATTACCACTACCATTACTACCATTACCACTACCATTATCACCTTAAGAGCAACCATTACCACTACCATTAAAACCAATACCACAACATTTACCACCTTTAACACAACTATTACCACTAACATTACCACCATTACCACAACCATTACCACTAACCTTGAAACCATTACCACAACCATTACCACGACAGTTAAAACCATTACCACTACCATTACCACCATTACCAGTACCATTATTACAACCATTACCACCATTACCACTACCATTACAATCATTACTACTAACATTACCACTACCATTACCACCATTACCACAACCATTACCACTACCATTACCACCATTACCACAACCATTACAACTACCTTAAAAACCATTACCACAACCATTACTACAACCATTACCACAACAGTTAAAACCATTACCACTACCATTACCACCATTACCAGTACCATTACCAGTACCATTACCACCATTACCACTACCATTAAAATCATTACTACTAACATTACCACTACCATTACTTCCATTACCACAACCATTACCACTACTATTAAAACCATTACTACAACCATTACCACTACCTTTAAAACGCATACCACAACCATTACCATTACCGTTAAAACCATTACCACATCCATTACCACTACCATTACCACCTTTACCACAATGATTACCACTACCTTTACGACCATTACCACAACCATTACAAAGACCATTACTACCATTACCACAACCATTAAAACCATTACCACAACCATTACTACTACCGTTAAAACCATTTACACAACCATTACCACTACCATTACCACCTTTACCACAACCATTACCACTACCATTACCAACATTACCACAACCATTACAAAGACCATTATTACCATTACCATTACCATTAAAACCATTACCACCGGGCAGCTAGGTAGCTCAGTGGAGTGAGAGTCAGGCCTAGAGACTGGAGGTCCTGGGTTCAAACCCGGCCTCAGCCACTTCCCAGCTGTGTGACCCTGGGCAAGTCACTTGACCCCCATTGCCCACCCTTACCACTCTTCCACCTATGAGTCAATGCACTGAAGTACAAGGGTTTAAAAAAAAACATTATCACAACCATTACCACTACCATTAAAACCATTACCACAACCATTACCACTACCATTACTACCATTACCACAACCATTACCACTACCTTAAAAACCATTACCACAACCATTACCACTACATTAAAACCATTACCACTACCATTAATACCATTACAACAACCATTACCACTACCTTTAAAACGAATACCACAACCATTACCACTACCTTTAAAATCATTACCACATCCATTACCACTACCATTACCACCTTTATCACAACAATTACCACTACCATTACCACCATTACCACAATCATTACCACTACCTTTAAAACCATTACCACAACCATTACCACTACCTTTAAAACGAATAGCACAACCATTACCACTACCTTTAAAACAAATACCACCACCATTACCACTACCTTTAAAACCATTACCACTTCCATTACCACTACCATTACCACCTTTACCACAATGATTACCACTACCATTTCCACTATTACCACAACCATTACCACTACCATTAAAACCATTACCACAACCATTACCACTATCATTAGCAATACTATTACCATCTTTACCACAACCACTATCACTACCATTACCACCATTACCACCATCATTACCACTACCTTAAAAACCATTACCAAAACCATTACCACCATTACCACAACCATTACCACTAACCTTAAAACCATTAACACAACCATTACNACTACCATTACCACCTTTACCACAATGATTACCACTACCATCACCACCATTACCACAACCATTACCACTACCATTAAAACCATTACCGCATCCATTACCACATCCATTACTACTACCATTACCACCTTTACCACAATGATTATCACTACCATTGCTACCATTACCACAACCATTACCACTACCATTACCACCATTACCACAACCAATACCACTACCTTAAAAACCATTACCAAAACCATTACCACTACCATTAAAACCATTACCACAACCATTACCACTACATTAAAACCATTACCACTACCATTACCACTACCTTAAAAACCATTACCACAATCATTACCATTACAGTTAAACCATTACCACTATCATTACCACCATTACCACAACCATTAAAAAGACCATTACTACCATTACCACTACAATTACTACCATTACCACAACCATTACCACTACCTTAAAAACCATTACCACAACCGTTACCACTACCATTAAAACCATTACCAAAACCATTATTACTACATTAAAACCATTACCACTACCATTAAAACCATTACTACAGCCATTACCACTACCTTTAAAACGAATATCACAACCATTACCACTACTCTTAAAACCATTACCACATCCATTACCACTACCATTACCACCTTTACCACAAAGATTACCACTACCATTATCACCATTACCACAACCCTCACCATTACGGTTAAAACCATTACCACAACCATTACTACTACCATTACCACCATTACCACCATTACCACAACCATTACCACTACATTAAAACCAGTACCACTACCATTAAAACCATTACCACATCCATTACCACAACCATTACCACTACCATTACCACCATTGCCACAACCATTACCACTACCATTACCACCATTACCTCAACCATTTCCACTATCTTAAAAGCCATTACCACAACCATTACCACTACAGTTAAACCATTACCACCATTACCAGTACCATTTCCACTACCATTATCACCATTACCACTACCATTACAATCATTACTACTAACATTACCACTACCATTACTACCATTAGCACAACCATTAGCACTACCAGTAAAACCATTACCACATCCATTACAACTACCATTACCATCTTTACCACAATGAATACCACCACCATTACCACAACCATTACCATTACTATTACCACCTTTACCACAACCATTACCACTACCATTACCAACATTACCACTGCCATTACCACCATTACCACAACCATTACAAAGACCATTTCTACCCTTACCACTAACATTAAAACCATTACTACAACCATTACCACTACCTTAAAAACCATTACCACTCCCAGTACCACCATTACCACAAACATTACCACTACTGTTAAAACCATTACCACAACCATTTCCACATAACTTAAAAACATTACCACAACCATTATGACCATTATAGTACCATTACCACTACCATTACCACCATTACCACTATCATTACAATCATTATTACAAACATTACCACTACCATTGCTATTACCACAACCAATACCACTACCTTAAAAACCATTACCACAACCATTACCACTACCATTAAAACCATTACCATAACCATTACCACTCCATTAAAACCATTACCACCACGATTAAAACCTTTACCACCACCATTAAAACCATTACAACAACCATTACCACTACCTTTAAAACGAATGCCTCAACCATTACCACTACCATTAAAACCATTACTACAACCATTACAACTACCTTTAAAACGAATTCCGCAGCCATTACTACTATTGTTAAAACCATTACCACATCCATTACCACTACCATTACCATTACCACCTTTACCACAATGATTACCACTACCATTACCACCATTACTACAACCATTACCACTACCTTTAAAACCATTACCACAACCATTACCACTACCATTACCACTACTATTTCCACCTTTACCACAACCATTACCACTACCATTAAAACCATTACCACAACCATTAAAAGCATTACCACATCCATTATCACTTCCATTACCACCTTTACTACAACCATTACCACTATCATTAAAAGAATTACCACTACCATTACCACCTTTACCACAATGATTACCACTACCATTACCACAATTACCACTACTGTTAAAACCATTATCACAACCATTACCACTACCATTAAATCCTTTACCACAACCATTACCACTAATATTAAAACATTTACCACTACCATTACAACCTTATCACAACCATTACCACTACTATTACCACCACCATTACTACTACTACTACCATTACCACCATTACCACTACAGTTAAAACCATTACCACAACCATTACCACTACCATTACCACCTTTACCACAACCATTACCACTACCATAAAAAAATTACCATTACCATTACCACCATTACCACAAACATTACCAGTACTGTTAAAACCATTACCACATCTATTACCACTATCATTACCACCTTTACCACAATCATTACCACTACCATTACTACCATTACCACTACCATTACCATCATTACTACTAACATTACCACTACCATTATTACCATTACCACAACCATTACCACAACCATTACCAGTACCATTTCCACCTTTACCACAACCATTACCCCATTACCACTACATTAAAACCATTACCACTACCATTAAATCCATTATCACTTCCATTACCACTTCCATTACCACCATTACTACAACCATTACCACTACCGTTAAAACCATTACCACAACCATTACCACTACTTTTACCACCTTTACCACAACCATTACCACTAATGTTAAAACATTTACCACTACCATTACAACCTTTAACACAACCATTACCACTACTATTATCACAACCATTACCACTACCACTACTATTA
>NC_058131.1:117567575-117588576 GCF_016433145.1 Gracilinanus agilis | reverse complement strand
CCATTACCACATCCATTACCACTACCATTACCACCTTTACCACCATGATTACCACTACCATTACTACCATTACCACAACCTTTACCACTACCATTACCACCATTACCACAACCAATACCACTACCTTAAAAACCATTACCAAAACCATTACACTACCATTAAAACCATTACCACAACCATTACCACTACATTAAAACCATTACCACTACCATTACCACTACCTTAAAAATCATTGCCACAATCATTACCACTACAGTTAAACTATTACCACTACCATTACCACCATTACCACAACCATTAAAAAGACCATTACTACCATTACCACTACAATTACTACCATTACCACAACCATTACCACTACCTTAAAAACCATTACCACAACCGTTACCACTACTATTAAAACCATTACCAAAACCATTACTACTACATTAAAACCATTACCACTACCATTAAATCCATTACTACAACCATTAACGCTACCTTTAAAACGAATATCACAACCATTACCACTACTCTTAAAACCATTACCACATCCATTACCACTACCATTACCACCTTTACCACAAAGATTACCACTACCATTATCACCATTACCACAACCCTCACCATTACGGTTAAAACCATTACCACAACCATTACTACTACCATTACCACCATTACCACCATTACCACAACCATTACCACTACATTAAAACCAGTACCACTACCATTAAAACCATTACCACATCCATTACCACAACCATTACCACTACCATTACCACCATTGCCACAACCATTACCACTACCATTACCACCATTACCTCAACCATTTCCACTATCTTAAAAGCCATTACCACAACCATTACCACTACAGTTAAACCATTACCACCATTACCAGTACCATTTCCACTACCATTATCACCATTACCACTACCATTACAATCATTACTACTAACATTACCACTACCATTACTACCATTAGCACAACCATTAGCACTACCAGTAAAACCATTACCACATCCATTACAACTACCATTACCATCTTTACCACAATGAATACCACCACCATTACCACAACCATTACCATTACTATTACCACCTTTACCACAACCATTACCACTACCATTACCAACATTACCACTGCCATTACCACCATTACCACAACCATTACAAAGACCATTTCTACCCTTACCACTAACATTAAAACCATTACTACAACCATTACCACTACCTTAAAAACCATTACCACTCCCAGTACCACCATTACCACAAACATTACCACTACTGTTAAAACCATTACCACAACCATTTCCACATAACTTAAAAACATTACCACAACCATTATGACCATTATAGTACCATTACCACTACCATTACCACCATTACCACTATCATTACAATCATTATTACAAACATTACCACTACCATTGCTATTACCACAACCAATACCACTACCTTAAAAACCATTACCACAACCATTACCACTACCATTAAAACCATTACCATAACCATTACCACTCCATTAAAACCATTACCACCACGATTAAAACCTTTACCACCACCATTAAAACCATTACAACAACCATTACCACTACCTTTAAAACGAATGCCTCAACCATTACCACTACCATTAAAACCATTACTACAACCATTACAACTACCTTTAAAACGAATTCCGCAGCCATTACTACTATTGTTAAAACCATTACCACATCCATTACCACTACCATTACCATTACCACCTTTACCACAATGATTACCACTACCATTACCACCATTACTACAACCATTACCACTACCTTTAAAACCATTACCACAACCATTACCACTACCATTACCACTACTATTTCCACCTTTACCACAACCATTACCACTACCATTAAAACCATTACCACAACCATTAAAAGCATTACCACATCCATTATCACTTCCATTACCACCTTTACTACAACCATTACCACTATCATTAAAAGAATTACCACTACCATTACCACCTTTACCACAATGATTACCACTACCATTACCACAATTACCACTACTGTTAAAACCATTATCACAACCATTACCACTACCATTAAATCCTTTACCACAACCATTACCACTAATATTAAAACATTTACCACTACCATTACAACCTTATCACAACCATTACCACTACTATTACCACCACCATTACTACTACTACTACCATTACCACCATTACCACTACAGTTAAAACCATTACCACAACCATTACCACTACCATTACCACCTTTACCACAACCATTACCACTACCATAAAAAAATTACCATTACCATTACCACCATTACCACAAACATTACCAGTACTGTTAAAACCATTACCACATCTATTACCACTATCATTACCACCTTTACCACAATCATTACCACTACCATTACTACCATTACCACTACCATTACCATCATTACTACTANCCATTAAAACCATTAAAAGTTCCATTACCACTACCATTAAAACCTTTACCACAACCATTACCAGAACAATTACCACTACAATTACCACTTCCATTACCATCAGTACCATTACCACAATTACTTCTACCATTACCACTACCATTACTACCATTACCACAACCATTTCCACTTCCATTAAAAACATTACCACTATCACTACTACTGCCATTACCACCATTATCACAACCTTTACCACTATCATTACCACCTTTACCACTACCATTATCATTAGACAACCATTAACACTACCATTAAAACCATTACAACTACAATTACTAGAACCATTACCACTACCATTAAAAGAATTACCACAATGATCACCACTACCATTACCACCATTACCACAATGATTACCAGTACCATTACCACTATTACCACTACTATTACCACCATTACTTCTACCATTACCACTACCATTACCACCATTACCAGTACCATTACCACCATTACCACTACCTTTCCCTTCATTACTAATAACATTATCACTACCATTACTACCATCACCAGTATCATTACTACCAGTACCAGTACCAGTACCATCATTACTACTAACATTACCACTACCATTACTACCTTTACCACAACTATTACCACTACCATTAAAACCATTACTACAATCATTACCACTACCATTAATATCATTACAATCACCTTTACTACTATCATTACTACCATTACCAATTACATAACTACCATTACCACTACCATTGCCACTACCTTTAAAAGCTTTACCACTACCATTACTACCATTAATACTACCATTACCACCATTACCACTTTCATTACCGCCACCATTACCACCTTTGCTATCATTACCACCATTATAATTACCTTTACCACCATTACTACTACCATTACCAACATTACCACTACTATTACTACTATTACCATTATTTCCACCTTCTTCAGTACTGCTATCACCATACTAGTACAGGTACTACCAGTATTACCACTATCATTACTGCTACTACTACCACCATTAATACTATTACTACTACTACCACCACTACCACTAAAACCTCTACTGCTACAACTACAACTACTAAACAACAACAAGAACTCCTTCTCGTTGTCCCCCTCTGTCTCTTCTTTTTCCTACTCCTCCTTGTTTTCCTCATTCTCCTCCTGTATCTCCTCCTCCTCCTCTTGGTACTACTACTCCTACTACTACTACTTCTTCTACTGTTACTGAAGGTTGACCTGTATATGGCTATTGTCAGAAGAAGTACATCTGAACCATGTTGCTGTGAGGTGTTGTGGGGAGGGACTCTGGCTACTGAGTACTCTCCACGGCTAAGTGCTTTGGAATTCTAGGACTGGCCCTGCCTAGGTGGTGAGCTCCCACCTCTCCAGGGTGTAGAGAGGTCATGGTGGGAGGAGGAAGAGGGAAAAAAGGAGAAGGAGGAGTAAATGGAGGAGGAGGAAATGCCACAGGAGGGGGGGATCTTGGGCTGAAGGGAGGAACAGGCCTCACAGCTGTTGGAAAAAAGCCTTGAAGGCAAGGTTGAACTCTGGAGCAGACATCAAAGGGGAGGGAGAGCTCTCTCAGTCCTTTGGGGTAGGAGGCAGAAGAAGATGGCATGGAGGCAGTAGTGGGAATCCCTGCCCAGGATAGAGGAGAGCCCCAACCAGTGCTCTTGTTCCAGATGGTGGTACAAAGAGGGCAGCCACATGCCCAGGGCAGAAGCTCACATGGCTGGCAATAGATGTGGAAGGGGAGAATCAAAAGGCTCAAAGAAGCTGAGTTGTATCTAATGCTGATAGTCTTGAAAGGGTCGTTTCTCTCCATGGTGCTTGGTTTGCTTTCTGCCAGCCTGTGGGCTTTGTAAGGGCACTGAGGAGCCTGAATTTAGACCTGGGAGGGATCATCTCGTGTTATTTCCTTCTCTGTGCCTGTAGCCTCTGTGCTTGGCATGATGTAGGTGCTTATATATAACATATAACACACATAGAAAATATAATATATATAATAAATGCTTATTCATCACATAATTAGAGTTGGAAGGGACCTTAGAAATCAGTGAGTCCAGCTTTCTCCTCCAGTGAGATAAGGAAGCTAAAGCAAGTGATTTGCCTGGGGTCACACAGCTAGTTAGTAGAAGATTCAAACCCAGCCTTTTCTGCCTCTCAAGTACAGGGCTCTGTCAACTATTCTCCACTGCCTCTAACCTGAATTATTCATTTAAAAGATGAGTCAGGTGAGCTGGGTGGTTCGTGGTTAGTCAGGTCTAGAGAGGAGAGGTCCTGGGTTCATATCTAGCCTCAGACACTTCCAAAGTGGGTGACCCTGGGCAAGTCACTTGGCCTCCATTGAGTGCTTACCTTTCTTCTTTCTTGGAACAAATATTTAGTATTGATTCTAAGATGGAAGGTAAGGATTAAAAAAAAAATAACCAGAACCAGGTAAATAATATACTCTATGGCTCTGACAATGTAAATGGAAAGTGCAATCCCATCAAAACAATAGAAATAGAACCATGTGAAATTACAGTGAGACAAACTTGTCCCCAAAGAGTAGATAGGAGAAGACACTTCCCTCTTCTTTTCCCAGGGGAGGAACTCTGGGTGTGAAATCCTGCTCATACAGCGGCAGGACTTTCAGTCTATTAATTTTGCTGAATTGTGGGTTTTTCCTTCTTTTTTATTCTTTGTTCTAAGGGATGACTCTCTGGGAGGGGAGAGAAGAAAGATAAATGGGGATAAATTAGGGTAACATAAAAGCAAGATATTAATAACCTTTATTTTGAAAATGATGCACTACATAGGAAATTCCCATAGAAAGGAAGTTATTTATGGTTATAGCTAATATTATTATATATAATAGATATAATAATAGCTAATAATAATGAGCTAGCTTTTATGGAGCACCTACTATGTGCCAGGCACTGTGATAAGTGTTTTACATATATTACCTCATCTGATCATCACAATAACTTTAGGATGTTGTGCCTTAATTAAATAATCCAACTGACAAAGAATTTTGCTCATCTTAATTTTAAGTAAAGTAATTAGCCCTTCAAAGTTAGAGGAAGAGTTAAGTAACTCTTAAAGGAAATAAAAAGAATAAAAAGGAGAAATCATGTCATAAATGAGGAGAGGCAGCTAGAGGGTTCAGTGGATGAAGCACTGGACCTGAAGTCAGGAAGTCCTGAGTTCAGATCTCAGACCCTTACTAGCTATGTGACCCTGGGCAAGTCAATAGACTTCTATCCACCTCAGTTTCCACAACCATAAAATGGGGATACTAATAGTACCTGCCTGCCAGAGTTGCTGTGGGATAATATGTGCAGAGTACTTTGCAAACCTTAAAGCATTTTGTAAATGCTAGTTGCTGCCTCAGATGAGGAAACTGAGGTCTAAGGAGGTCAAGAGGCAGCTTAAAGATTCAATGGATAGAATACTGGACTTGGAGTCAGGAAGATTCCCATATTTCTTCATAAATTGGATGGCTATATGATTCTGGGTAAGTTTTTTGATTTACTTTTTTTTTTACCCTTACCTTCCATTTTAGACTCAATACTGTGTTTTGGTTCCAAGGCAGAAGAGCAGTAAGGGCTAGGCAATAGGAGTTAAATGACTTGCCCTGAGTCTCACAGCTAGGAAGTGTCTGAGGTTAGATTTGAACCCAGGACCTTTTGTCTCTAGGCCTGACTCTGTCCTCTGAGCCACCTAGCTGCCCCTAAGGAACTGGGTAAGTTATTAACCTCTTTTAGCCTCAGTTTCCTTATCTGTAAAATGAGAATTATAATAACCACCTCCTTTGTGAGCATCAAATAAGATGACATGCAAAGCAGTGTGTAAATCTAATAGGGCCATAAAAATGCTTAGGCATATTGACATACCTAAGACCACATAGTATTTCAAGGGCAGATTTTTGAACCTCTTCCCATTGATTCCAGAGTCATTTCTTTTCACTGATGACAGCGATTCCCATTTCCTCTTTTTCAGAGGGGGCAGTGGGGAAATAATCCTGAAAGGACATCCTTGGCCATCTAGGAGTCGCTCTGCTGGTTATAGCTCATCCAGGTAAGAAAGTTCAGCATCCTGAAATCTGGACCATCCTGCATTATAATTCTGGCCCCCTTTCCCACTGGACACCTCTTATTTTCTTTCCTTCTTTTTCAGATTTTAAAATTTAATTGATATGTTTTCTTTTCACACCACCTTTTCCCCCTAAGTATATTCTTCTCCTGTCCTCTATCCAATGAGCCATCTTATGTAATAAAAGATAACAAAAAAAAAAGAAAGAGAAGAAAAATGAGAGGAGCTAACACTCCCATATCACTTACTACGTGCCAGGCACTGTGCTAAGGGCTTTACGATTATTGTCCCTTTCAGATCTCTCCCCATTCTGCCACTAAAGTGATTTGGTAGAATCAAAGGTCTGGCCATGTCACTTCTCTACACAATGGGCTTCAGTGACTTCCTATTGCTTCCAGGAGCAAATTCAAAATGCTCTGTTTGGTTTTAAATCCCTTCATAATCCAGGCCACTCCTACCTTCTTATGCCTTAACTTTCTGCCACATATTCTGGCCTTCTGGTTGTTCCACCAACAAGACGGCATTTTTTCTGACTTTCTTCCATGCCTGGAATGTTCTCCCTCCTCCCCTCTGACTATTGGCCTCTCTGGCTTCCTTTAATCTCACCTCAAACCCTACCTTCTACAGGAAGCCTTCCTCAAGTCCTCTTAGGTACAGTGCCTTCCCTCTGTTCATTATTTCTTATTTATTCTGTATCAGTTTGCTTGGTATAAAGCTGTTTGCATATTGTCTCCCCCATTAGACTGTGAACTCCTTGAGGGCAGGGACTGTCTTTTACCTCTTTGTGTATCCCCAGGGCTTAGCACAGTGCCTAGATATAGGTGGATGCTGACCGTTGTGCTGGAGCCTGGACACCCCAAGAGCTCATTTTCCTTAGCATCATGAAAAAAGCATTGATTGAGGTAACTAGAAACTCTGAAGTGGCAGTAGGACTCAGAGTAGGGACACCCAGCCTGTCTGGGCCTTCCCTCCTTTAGTTATGCCATTTGTGGAGTTCTCAGGGGTAGAATTCTCACCGAGCTATTGCCACACCAGGCCTGGCAGGATTCCCATCGAGCTGGTATAAAAGTCTTCTCTCCTCCCACTCTTTTATTCAATAATTATTAAGCAAACCAGGGAGCAGAGGAGTGACAAGACTGTAGAAGATAAAGCCCCTGCCACAAAGATCAGTGAATTCTTGTTGGAAGTAGCAAAATATATCCCCTAAAGAAGAGAGGCAAATAGTGGGTGTTTAGGGAATTGGATTTTTGTTGTTTGCTTCTGTTTTTATTTCTTGCCTTGTTGTTGTTGGGAGGAAGGCCAGGAAAGTGGGGGAGGGCACCTTTCCTCACCATTTCTTGAGCAACAACAAGCTTTCCACAATCCAGGAGGCAGGGCCAGACAAAAAGTAGACATAGCTCTCCGTAGAATATTATATGCACTCTTTCTCAATCCTCTCTCTCTATTCTCTCCCTTCCTCTCCCTCTTCATCTCCCTCTGTCTCTTTGTCTCTGTCTTTCTCTTTCTCTCTCCCTCTCGGTCTCTCCTTCTCCCTGTCTCTATCTCTGTCTTTCTCTTTGTCTCTATCCCACTCTCTCTCCCTCTTCCTTTCTCTATCTCTGTCTGTATTTCTGTCTCTTTCTTTTCTCTTTTCTTTCTCCATCTCATCTCTCTCTCTCTCTGTCTCTTCTCTCTCTCCCTCTCCATACCCCCTCTATCTCTGTCTTTGTCATTCCCTCCCCCCTTCTCATTCTCTCTCCTTTATTCCCTCTTCCTCCTTCCTCTTTCTACTTCTCCTTCTGTGTCTCAGTCTCCTTCAGTGAGAAATAGAGCTGATATATTTACACATATACATATATAATGAGGTTTCATGTGTTTCAAGGGTCAGCCCCAAACTGTGCAGCATGGAACTCTCCTAGGAGCCGTGCTGGGCTTGAAGTCAGAAAGACTCATCTTTCTGAGTTCAAATCTGTTCTCAGACACATACTAGCTATATGACCCTGGGCAAGTCACTTTACTCTATTTGCTCCAGTTTCCTTATCTATAAAATGAGCTGGAGAAAGAAATGGCAAATGGCTCCAGTATCTTTGTCAAGAAAACTCCAAATAGGGTCATGAAAAGAGGGATATGGATGAAATGACCGAACAACAAAAGTCCCATACCAAGGGCCTTTGGCACTGGAGTTACACATAGATAAGAATGCTGTCTGCAGATGTTACCTACTAATAAGAAAGACAAAGGTTAATAGAGTCCTTTAATGATCTGAACAGCCCTAGTACCTAGTCTGTAAGTGTTCTACTTTGGCCAATTATGAGACTCTCGTCTGGAATATGCACTAATGTCATAGGTCCTCATGAACTTCATGTATTTGGGATCTTCCGAGGATAGTGGAGTGTTGAAGTGAAGGAGATGATCATGGATAAATGTACTAAGGGATCTATATTCCTGAACTATCGAGCTCTACAAAGAATAAACCATAAGAAGTGACCAACAATGGCAGCATTGCCACCCACCAGAACCATCCTGAACTAAATGATCTCATCGCCAAGACTGGAGACTGACAAGTCACAAAATCAGACAATAATATCATCCAAAGAGAAATTGAATGGATGCAGGCTCAATCCAGAAAATGTTCTTTGGGAAATAGCATTCTTGGTACCACCCATTGGGTAACTAGTCACCTAGCTTTCCAATTTTTTTTCCCCTTTGGGAAAGTCAGGATAGAAAACATTATGCCTCTGGACCAAGGAAAAAGAAGAACAGGCTTGACAACATCTGGCTAGGTGCGTGGGGAGCGACTCCTGCTCTCTGGTAAACTTGGGAGGATAGGTCAGTCGTGGTGAGTTCTATCCCACTAATGGAAGAGGGAGCAGAGGAGCAATGAAAACTCAGATTGGCACAATTCTGTGCCAAATATGTTACATGGAAATTAGATTGCAATTATTTGTATTAGAATTCAGTGGGATAGAAAACATGCTATTGGATATTCTACAAGTAAAGATCTAAAGGGAAATAGAAGTCATGGAAGTTAGTGGCAATAATACACTCATGCCACCTGACATGGAGATCGAAGTGTTGTTTTGAAGCAGCCATGGCCTTGAGAGGCAATATGGCATTGTAGACAGAGTGCTGGACTTAGAGTTAGGAAGATGCCAGTTCAAATCCTGCCTCAGACTCTGCTTAAATCATCCAACTTTTCTGGGCCTTCATTTTCTCATCTTTAAAGTAAAGAAAACTAATAGTACTTGTCTCACTGGGGTGTTGTGAGTTTCAAATGAAACAAAATAGTTAAAACTTAGCAAACCTAAAAGCACTAAGTTGAACTCTGAGCTGCATGAGGGGAAAACTGCATATTGCTGGTACTTTGATGGCAGTTATAAAACATCAGTTCTCAAATTCTTTCATCTCAGAACCCCTTTATATTCTTCAAATGATTGGAGACCCCAAAGAATTTTTGTTTATGTGGGTTAGAAATGAAAAACAATGAAATTTCAAAAAATATGTTTATTAGTTTATTTCAAATAACAATAATAAATCCCATTACATGTTAACACAACATTTTTAACGAAAGATAACTATATTTTCCAAAACAAAAAAGAATGTGAGAAGAGTGACATTGTTTAACACATTTTTGCAAATCTTTTTAATGTCTGGCTTCATAGAAGACAGCTGGATTCTCATTTCTGCTTCTGCAGTCAGACTGTTGCAATAGATTATTTTGGTCAAAGTATATGAAGAAAATCTGGCCTCATACAGATATGTAGTTGGAAAAAGGAAATATATTCTAGCAAGTAAATAGCATGTTCGTATTATAAAAAATAATTCACCAGCCCCTTGAATGAGTTTTTTGAGGACCCCGGAGATCCATGGACCCAATTTAGAATTGCTGCTCTGGGTTATATCAACCTCCATAAGAGTCACACTTACAACATATGGCACTATGGAACCACTGGGAAGATGCCACCAAGGCCCTGGCACATATCAGGTAATTAATTAATGTGCACACTGAACGAGATTACTATTATTCATCTTAGCTGAAGGGGCTCATTTATCACATTTGCTTATACAAATCTCCCTCCTCACCCCAGCTTCCTTCCTAAGTCTTTCCTAGTTATATCTTACAGGCAAAAGAAGTGTGTGCAGTGGGGGTAGGGGCTGGGGAAGGGGCAGAGGGTTGGGAATAGACTTCTCTGGCATTGGCATGATAGCATGAACCCTGGTGGGGGAACATGATTTTCTCCTTTCTTCTTCCACCAGGTCACATGGTGATCAGAATTTTAAAGGGCATTCATAACCATTTAAATGTAATATAACTTAATCTGAAACTGTGATTAATTATTGAGATTGAGATGTTTGGGATATTTAGCTCCGAGTAATTGGAAGTTTAAATTCCTATCTTTTTATTAGTAATTAAAAAAAAAAAAGCATTCTTCTAAGTCTTAGGGAAGAGCACCAAAGAATCTTTCTCCCTTTTCTTTTATACTATCTTTGAATAAAACTGTTTACCTCTATCTAGTGATGATGACCTCATGTATATTAGAAAATGTTTTATTTATAGTTATATCATTTGAGTCAACTTGGTGCAGGTAGGGAGCTCGATAGAGTACTGGGTCTGGAGTCAAGACAATCTCAGTTTAAATCTGGCCTCAGGCACTTACTAGCTCTGTGGCCCTGGGAAGTCACTTAACCTCTGTTTGCCTCATTTTCCTCATCTGTAAAAGGGGGTTAATTATGACACCTCTCTCCCAGGGTTGATGATGATGATGATGATAGTAATGAGATAATTTTTGTGAAGTGCTTGGAGCATAGTTAGTGCTATATAAATGTTAGCTATTATTTTTATTTTTGAGCCCGCAACAATTCTGAGGATGTATGAATATAGCCACTTTACAGCTAAGAAAACTGAGGCTTAACGAGGGTTACATAGCAAGGAAGTATCAAAATTAGGATCTAGATTTTTCTGACTGATGGCAAGTCAATGTTTTTTCCTTTACTCCACACCACCTGTCACAGAAGATCTTCAAATGTAATGTAGCTCTCAGGGCCCCTTAGCTGCCTCCTTTTGGCTATTCCCAGGCCCATTGTACTCAAAGGATAATTGTATATTTCCATTTACCGCTCATGAATCTACTGTCCGTGAGTCCCCATTTCTATTGAATCTTCTCTACCCAGCCAAATCCCTTGACATTAGAAGAAAACAAAGTACATTTACTTAAAGAATAATGACCAGATATTAAATCAAGCAGTGAATAATCTCCCCATCAATTTCTCAAGGCTACCATCTCCCCATCTAGGTTTTCTTGGGAGTGCTGGACAACTGATTAATCATTCTAGGCTTTTCTTGCCAAGACCCAGCAGGAGGCATTCATGGAAGGATGTTAGGTTATTATCTGCACAAGCCAGACCCCATAGGCTATCTGTAGCAGCAGCATTAGAAGTGTGGGTCTCTGAGGTACCGTATCACAGGTTAAGTAAGAAAGGGCACTCACGGTGAAGAGTCTCCATAGGAACTGGGGAGTCTGGTTGAGGGTGCAGTTGTTTCCCCTGAGCCCGGAATAGAGATGCATTGCAGAGTTTGGGTTTCCAGCCTCAGCCATTAGGCAAATGAGATATTGGGGCATCTCAATTCTTCCCTATATTTTTGCCTCTCTGATTCTTACCCCCCCAGGTTTGAGCCCTTGTCTTTTTTCTATGGTCAGGCTCCTATTATTCCTCAGAGTTGCTATGCTTTTTACAGGATTCTGGGAGCTGTACTTCCCAGAGAAAATGGAGTGACCATACTCCTTTACACTATAGCAAACCAAAACAAAGTTCCCTCTAGACTTCCAATTTGCAAAATGACAGTGTTTTCATAAGTTTAATAACTAATATTTATCAAGGACTTTGAAGTTTGCAAAGCACTTACATTCGAGCTTTACAATGACTTTGGGAAGTGGTATGATAATATTAGGATTCTCATTTCATAGATGAGAAAAACTGAGGTTCAGGCAAGGTAAGTTTTCTGCGGTCAGATAGCTAGTATATAATGTCAGAGGCAGGATCTGAATCCAGGTCCATACTACTTGATATTGTCTTGCTAGACAATGACTTGAGATCCCTCTGTGCCCCACCTTACTCCATACCAATAGCAAGGATAATAAATAATAGCCTAAGTGGTCTCCAAAGCAAGGACCATGGCCAATGCCCAAGAGCTATGGGATCAGCCAGTTGGGAGGGGGGGAAAAGGGTCACATTTCATACTCCCCTGTGATGGTCATTCATGGAGTTTATGTGCATCATAACTGTATCTACACTTATTCCACAATACTTCTCCATTCCACCTCCTTCCCTTGATATGTAGATTTATTTCTGAGTTGGGTACCCTACTTAGGTTATACCATAGCAGCTGTGCAAGCACCACTGGGAAAATCCATCTTCCCTTGGCCCCTGCCCATAAGGTCCATTATATCAGATCAGAACCAGGGACCGAATTATTTTGATTGATGCCAAATCAGTATCTTTTCCCCTTGTTCCACACCACCCATGGTGAGGCTTAGGTAAGCCTGCCATGAAGGGTAGGCTTCTTCTCTCTGGAGTTCCCCTTCCTCAAATCCACTCCTCTTATTTCTGCAGAGGCTTCCACCATCTTCCTAAGTCATCTATTTTCACAACTTGTGCTACTTCTCCCTTTCACTCACTCCCCATATGCATTTAACTAACAGATCTCTTTTCTTTCCTCATTTTTCACATGAGAATTATGTCCCCTTCTCTGCAATCAAACCAATAACACCCTAGTTTAAGATCTCATCTAGACAAATGCAATATACTTCCAATTGGTCTCCTCTCATCAAGTCCCTTCCTTCTCCATTCCTCCTCCACACAGCTGCTAAAAGGATTTTCTTTAAGCACAGATCCGATCGCAGTCACTGCCCCATTCAATAAACATCACTGCATTCCTATTGGCACAAGGATCACACACAATGTCCCAAAAGATTTAGTGCAGTTTTAATCTTCAGTAGCTTAAAGTATTTTTAAATTGCATTAAAACTTTTAAGATAAGTACTTGGAAGAAAAAAAATTTCCTTTTTAAAACTAGAAGTATGACAATGTGAAAAAGTTAATATTATTTCATCTGTGTCTTCAACTTTTTCAATTTCCATTTTGTTTGGAGATTTTTAAATGTTGGAATTTATTAGTATGGTAACTTATGCATCTATTAATAAGCAAATGCATACACTGGGACAGTGAGGTGGCTCAGTGAATAGAATGTCAGACCTGGAATTCAAATCTGGTCTCAGGCACTTACTAGCTATGTGATCCTAGGCAAGTCACATAAGTTATTTGCCTTATTTTCCTCATCTGTAAAATGAGCCAAATCAGGAAATGACAAACCACTGTAGTATCCTTTGCCAAGAAAACCCCAAATGGGGCCATAGAGAGTCAGACATGGCTGAAATGACTAAATGCATAATGGGAAACATGCTCAAAATGTGTGAGATTTTTTGTTTTGTTTTACTGATGGGATACACCATCAAAAAGTTTGGTGAGCGCTGCTCTAAATAACAAAGATGTGTAGATAGTGTCAAAATTAATGAAATACAGAAAATGCTAAAAATTCAACTTGGGCACTGTGATCATAGGATAGGATATGTGATAGCCATAGGATATCTTGGGAAGTTTGGGACTTGCGAGGTGTGATTGGCTATCAGCTTGTTAAGGGAGAAAGTACCAGGAAGAAAAAATTTCCTTCTAAAAACTGGATGACAATATGAAAAAAGTACACTATAGAAGTAAATATAGTTCAATGAAAATTCACTGCATACTTATCAAATATTCCCTAGGGACAAGGCACTGTTCTAGGCACTGGGAATCCAGATGCTACAATTCATGGTTTCTATTCTCAGGAACTGAATGGTGGTTGGGAATAAAGAACATATAGTTATATACAAGGCAGAATATGGTAAGCATGAAGGAGAAGCCCAAGTAAAATATTAGAGGAAGTGTGATGGAAAAAAGACTTTCAGATTTTTGTGAGTGGTGGTGTCAAGAAAGGCTTCATGGGGTAATGTGGCACTTGGGTGAGACTAAAAGGAAGGGAGAGTAAGATTGGTAGAGGTGGAGGTGTGGAGGAATGGAATGCATTTCTGGCAAAGGGGAGAATCATAATAAGGGCATGATGTTGAGAAAGGAGACAAAAATAGGAGACAATGTTGTTTGATTTGATTGAAACATAGAGTATGTGAAAAAGAGTTGTATATGATAAAGCAGGAAAAAAAGAGTTGTTTGAAGTTGGATGCTAGAAGGCCTTGAATGCCTGCATAAAGAATTTTTACTTTATTTGCTTGATTGAACTGGAGTGATGTGATTAGACCTCAGAAGGCTATTTTGGAAATCACCTAAAGATGGATTGGAGAAGGCAAAGATTAAAGACAGAGGGACCAGTTATGAGGCTTTTAGAAGAGTTCAAATGAGTAATAACGAGGGCCTGAGTAGTTGCAATGAGAGTAGGATGTGATGGAAATAGATAGAATTTGGCACCTGATTGGATACGAAGAATAAGAGGGAAAAAAAGATCACAGATAGTTCTAAGGCTGTGAGCCCCCATAATCAGGAGTATGGTAGTACCACTGGGGGGAAAAGATGTTAGAGAAAGGAATAAGTTTTGTGGGGAATATGATGATTTCAATTTGGAGTAAAGAATGGTTGAATTTGAAGTGCCCACAAGACCACCAGGTAGAGACATATACCAGACATCTGAAAATGCAGGACTGGACCTCAGGAAAGAATGAGCCTGAAGATACAGATTTGGGAGTTATCTGCAAAGAGATGCTAATTGAAGTCATAGGAATGGATAAAATTGTCTTCCCTCTCAAAAGGAAGAAAAAAGGGCCAAGGACAGACTTGTAGGCTGCCAGCATTTAAAGGAAAGGAGGAGGATAAGATGCTAGTGGAGGAAATGGAGGGAATAGTCAGAAAGGAGGGAAGAGAGTCACAGGTGTGCAGTCATGGAAACTAAAGGAGGAGAGAACTTCAACAAGGAAGAAGGAAGCCATGAGTGTAGATGCTTCAGTGAGGTCAAGGAGATTAAGAACTGGAAAATAAACAACAAACAAACAAACTAAAAAGTTATTTTCATTTATGAAACATTTCCTGAGCTCCTGCTATGACTAGTCACTGTGGATTCACGTGAAATTGTTTCTGAATTGGAGGAATAGAGCTCTTTCAAGGGTTCCATTTCTGAATACCTACAGCTGTCAGAGATACAGGAGCCTGAGCAGATAAGAAACCCTCAATGAGTGCTCATTGAATTGAATAGAAAGGATCCAGTGTTGGGAGGCTAGATTGGCAGTGATAGGCTAATGATGAGACAAACCACAGAATGGTGGCACATTGTTGTTTTTTGATTTCTGTGTAATACAACTAGATTAATCTATCCACCTCCTTCCCAAATCCAAATCAGATAACCAAGAGAAAACAAACACTGCACAGAGCCTGCTGCCTTTAGCCACTTTGCAGGCTATTGATTGAGCTTTGGTCGCTTGTACTGCTTCATACAGAGAACATGAACTTGCCCTTAAATCTGGGGGTGGGGATGGTGTGTTACTGGACATGTCTCTTGGAGAAGTCATGTGAAGTCTTATTCTGGCAAATTTTAAGCCAAGAGTGAATCACAGAAAGCAAAGGAACCAATAAGCGTGGTAAAGTGGTTAAAGTCAAGGGTAGTGAGGAAAAGACATCCTGATGCCACACTTCAAAGTGAAATATGGCATGTCATTTGTCAGTGGTCCCATCAGTCTGTGGTGAGTCCTCTCTTATTCCTGCCTCCTCTCCCTAGAAGAACAGAAAAGGAGGAAAGGAAGGAAGCCTGCGGAGTAACTGATATCTAGAGGGCTCCTGGGGACATGGTGACCACAAAAACAAACAAACAGAAGTGTTTGTGGCTTGTAATGTCATCCCTGGTTGTGAGGATGCCCGTAATCCAGAGTATGCAGGCGTTTGCTGGTGGTTGAACAGTGACAGATCATAAGAGGGTCATGTATTTCTAGGAAAATGTTTGTACTTTACCCTTCTGGCATTATGGTTATTAGATATTTAGTTACCACAGGAGGAAAACTCCCATACAACCTACTGATTCAGCCTTATTTCCAGACCATCTGGGGCCAGTTGTGTGACTTAAGAGATCTGCTGCCCAATCTGTTCACCAGAGGCAGGAATATTCTTCCCAAGCTTTGGACCTGTTGGCTTAGCGAGCGCTGGAGACGTGGTGTTGAGTCTAATTTGGTTCAGAGTTAGCCACGTGGAGAACATGACAACTGCATTCTGATATGCACCCCAGCTCCCTTTTCACTTCCAAATAGAGTTTGATAGGTTTTTATTGAGCTGGGATACATTACAAGACTATAAAGACCTCTTTTACCTAAGAGGATTGCTATCCAGGCCACGAAGCCTCCCAATGACTTACCAACTGGCTGGCTTCTCCCTGCAGATCTCCGGCTGTTCAGGCTACACAGTCAAATTCCTGTATACATACTTCTGAGAGTCTTTGACCTTCAAATCCAGCAGCCTCAGGCTGACCTCAGGGATTGAGTGTAGTCTTGGAGAATTAACTTTGATGCTTAACTTGTCTGGAAGAGTCACTCCAGCTGGAGCCAACTCCTAGACTAGTAGTTCTACTACCTGAGGTTAAGATAGATGAATCAGGTAAGTTAACAAGGCCCCTTGGGTTTCTGATTACATAATTTTTAAGGGAACCCAGAGCAAACCAGGGTCTTTCTTCTTCCAGTTTAGTACCCCTTCCCTGGCCCTGAAGGTTTCTATGAGGTCATTTATTAAAACACAGGGAAACAAAGACACCATTTCAAGGGGTCAGGAGTAGAGAAATCACCACCGCACAGGGCCATTTTGTTGCTGTTGAGTCATTCAGTCAGGTCTGAATCTTCTTGAACCCATTTGGGGTTTTCTGGGTAAAGATACTGGAATGGTTTGCCATTTCCTTTTCCAGTTCATTTGACAGATAAGGAAACTGGGGCAAATAGGATTCAATGATTTGCCCAGAGTCACACACCTAGTAAGAATTGAACTTAGAAAACAAGTTTTCCTGACTCCAGGTCTAGAGCTCTATCCAGTGTACCACCTAGCTGTCAATACAGCGTTAGTTAATGCCATTTATATGATCCTCCCCCTTAAAGGCACAGAATCAATCTTCACTCTTTCTAGAACTTTGTTTCTAGACCTATATTTCTACATATTCCACAGTCCAGTGAATCCATTGTCAAGAAGTAGCTCTCTTCTTCAAACAAATTGCTTCTTAGTTTTGTTTTTTTTCATCAGTTGAAGTACTAATCCCTGAAACTAGTCTCAAGAATTCTCTCATTTTGCTGTTTAATGATGCACAGTCCCAAGTCCTTTAGTTTATGGTTAACCAGAGTACAAAAGGATTTAATTCTCTTAATCTCACATGAGGCCCTAAGTCATTCCCATTTTTCCTCACTGTGCTTGAGTCTGGGTATTTGTATATCCAGCTCTTAATTTGGCAGGGGTAGTAGAAGGAAATCAACACTCTAAATCCGCAGATAACCCACATCAAATCCCCCTTTCCATCCCTTTTTCTCATCCTTTCCATATTTCTTTTCCAAATGAAATTCAACAAGGGCGGTGTCAGAAACCACAAAGATGGTCTTTAATTTCTCATTTTCATTCCTCTGGCCCAGCTGGACCCAGAACCAGATGTTTTGCAGCTTAAAAAATGGGGGTGGTTGTTTCCATGGTGATGAGCCACAGCATATACATGACATTCCAAAGCCTGACCCCAGTTAGGCAGTGCTGCCTGTGGGGCTTAGTATTGAGATCAAGCCACCAGGGTAAAGTAATTCCCAGCTCCATTGCTGACTTTAATGTGCTTTGGGGAAGCAACTCTTCTCTGCCTCTATTTCCCTGTGAACTAAACATACCCTTTCTGTCTTGAGCCAGAGGGCTAGATCAGATTCACTTCTTGCGCCCCCTTATGACCCAAGGATTCCATCTTATACCTGTCTGGGTACTACAAGACAGAATTAATGCTTTAGGGCAAACATGGGATGAAAGTATTTAGTGATGGAAGGAGATCAACTAGGCTAACCTCTTTATCTTACTGAAGAAGAAACCAAATAATTTGCCTAAGGTCACAGGAACATTAAGTGGTAAAATCAGCATTCAAATCCAGGTCTTAGAGCTAGTTTTCTTTCTACTATACTGGTGGATATCTTTTAATTGGATTTCCACTTAAAGTTCTTAAGGGCCCCATAAGAAATAAATAACTGTGGGATATTATGAGCGTTACACTAAATTGTCCTGGGGGTTCATAACGCTTTTTGTTTGTTTAGAGGGGTTCCCATTGGGAACTACTACACTAAACTATGCTGTGCCCAGTGATAACTTTTTGTGGCTGATGGAGCACACTGGATCAATATTTAAATACAATTTCATAATGTCCTTCAGGTATTTACATGTCTATTTCTGAACGGGTATAGCATCCCCACCTCCCTCACAGGAAATCTAGAGATAGTGTACCATTAGCCATAAGGAAAAAAAAAAAAAAGAAGGATGCTGCTTCTTTGGTCAAAGGCCCAGCACCTTACCCTCTTGCCCCTCTGTAAGAGGGTAGGGAAGGACCAAAAGACCAATGAGGATTTGCCATTTTATCCTTTTAAAACAAACATTTCAAATGAGATCTTATTGATATTTTTTGGTTTACTATTACCTAAATTTCACCTTGTATCCTTCCCCCTCCACTCTCCATGAGAGTCCTTCCTTATTTTTAAATAGTACATTTCCTTTTTAAATTTTTAAAAGAGAAATGAGAAAAAGTTCAGCAAAACAGATGGACACATTAGAAAACTTTGACAATACATGCAGTGTTTCCGTGTTTTTTTATCCCCACCTCTGAAAAGGAATGTCTTCTGACATCTCTTCTTTAGGGAGGCAAGCTAATTCTTTGTAATTTTGCATATTTCACCTTTTGTTGTTTTATGGCCCTCATTTATGATGTTCCAGTCATTGTATCTATCGTTTTCCGGGTTCTACTTACTTTATATCAGTTCATGTAAGTGTTTCCAAGCCTCTCTGTATTTATCATTTATCACAGTTACTGTTTCTTATGGTAGAGTAATATGTTTCATTACTTTCATGTCCTGCAATTTGTTGTCATTCCCTCAATCAACTGGCATCTTCTTTGTCCCTAGGTGTTTGCCACCACAAAAAGTGCTTTGATGATTATGTTGGTGCTTGTTAGTGATTTCTTTGGAATCTCTACCTAGAATGGACATTTTAGTCTTTTTTTTTTTGCATAATTTCAGATTGTTTCCCAGAATGGTTGTGCTAATTAATTCATAGCTCTACTAACAGGCATTGATATGCCTGTTATCCACAGCCCTTCCAGCAATGACTCTTCCTCTCTTTTCTCAGTTTTTGCTAATTTGCTGAGAGGTGAAACCTCAGATTTTGATTTGAATGTCTCTTATTAGTGATTTAGAGTCTTATTTTATGTGGTTATTAATAATTTGCTTTTCTTCTTTTGAGAACAGTTGTCTATATTTTTTATTATCCATCATTTCATTCCAAAACATGGCCCCAAGCAAGCTTTTCTTCCCACCCACCTCCTCCGCTCCCACTCCTCCAGGGCCCATAGAAAGAAGAGAGGGCAGCTTTGAGCATGTTCTATGAGGTGGGGTGGGGTAGGATGACCTCAGTATACTTCCACTGAATAACTCCATTCTGATTATTTTTCCTAAGTGGTTCATTTCTTTAGCTTCTCTTATTTGATTGTCTATCTTTCTAATCTTTTAAGGCACAAATGTAGCAACATCTTTGGTTTCATGAGCATTTTCAGATGCTCCCAGCTACTGTCATACTTGTGGAACCCTCCCATAGCCCTGTTTCCAGAGGCCCATTGAGGACTGGCACCCTGTAGGATCAGGTTTCACACCAAACCAGACCACATCTCCCCAAAGGATGCTCCTTGTGGTTGTTATCAGAAACCCTGTGGGAGGAAAAAACACTCAGGGGACCTAGACTGTTGTGAAAGAGGATGAAAATAAAGCAGATATCTCAAAGGTGTTGGGGTTGGCCAGTTGGATTCTCTTTATATCTGTCCTTTAACAAAACTGGGAAGACAAGATTGATGTTGCATACTTTGAACCCATCTAATGCTTCAACTCAAGTGAGTATAAGTGCATGGAGCAAACCAAGATTTAGGACAGGAGTTGCTCACACATAACCCTAATCATGGTTAAAACTATGAAAGCCAAATAATTCCCAACCTTTAAACAATCACATCATTTTATCCTAATTTGTCTATTTTCAAGTAGTCTTATCTTCTCCTAATAGCCTACATTAAAAAAAAAAAAGTTGGTGTGTACTGTTTACTTTTCTTCACTAAAGTTTCTTTTTCTTTCTCTCTTCCTTTCTCTCTTTCTCTCTTCCTTTCTCTCTCTCTCTCTCTCTCTTCCTTCCTTCCTTCCTTCCTTCCTTCCTTCCTTCCTTCCTTCCTTCCTTCCTTCCTTCCTTCCTT
>NC_058131.1:117463254-117567558 GCF_016433145.1 Gracilinanus agilis | reverse complement strand
TCCTTCCTTCCTTCCTTTCTTTCTTTCTTTCTTTCTTTCTTTCTTTCTTTCTTTCTTTCTTTCTTTCTTTCTTTCTCTCTTTCTTTCTCTCTTTCAAACTCTTACCTTCTGTCTTAGCATCAATATTGTGTGTTGGTTCCAAGGCAGAAGAGCAGTAAGGGCTAGGCAGTGGGGGTTAAGTGACTTACCCAGGGTAACCCAGCTGGGAAATGTCTGAGGTTAGATTTGAACCTTAGGACCTCCCCTCTCTAGGCCTGGCTCTCAGTCTACTGAGCCATCCAACTGCCCCCCACTAAAGTCTTTCTTGATGCCTCACCGGAGCATGGTGGAGATTCTGGGTTCTTGGAAGGTTATGCCAAGAGAGGATGAGCTGAGGCAGTATGTACCAAGCTGAAGACTTTGACTATGTGTGACTGAAGCACCAGCCTAGCCAAGATCACAGAGATTCATGTCTGGGTTATAGTGTAATGCAATGGGGTTAGGGTCAGTTGCCATCCCTGCCATCTTTCCATTTTCCCAGCTCCATCTGCAGGATCTATGTCTCAGAATGTGTATGTATGTATGTATGGGGGAGTAGAGTGTAAGAATTAATCTGTTCAACTTTGGAGCTCCTTCCTTGGGGAAGGTGCTATCTTGACTAGGAGACAGAGTGAGTGGCATGTTAACTCATTTAGTTGCCACCATATCTAGCCGGCCCCAGATCATGCTTCACATCCCATCCAGTACACCTTGGCTGCCATCTAACCCTCTGCCCTGATGTGTAAACTGGTATCCATATTGCCTTTTCCCACTCCCAACCCCCCCTTCCTACTATTTGCTCTGGAAATACTAATCATATTAATACTACCACTGTCTATAGAAAGGGCATAGAAAGGTCCATTTCCTTCTCCAGTTCATTTAACAGCTCATCTGCCTATGGAAATAGCTGCTTTAGGTACTAGCTAACTTGTTCATTAATTCCACTGACTCCAAGGCCTCTCCTGGCCTCCATTCCTCTATACCTGTTATCTCTCCTTATGATGTATTCTCCTTGTCTATAGGGACCGTCCCACTTCTGTACTGTGTCCCCAGACTTTGGCACACTGCATTCCACATGCTAAATACTTTTATATTCACTTATCTGAGAAGGGAGAGCCTGTATCTATGAAAATGCAAGTGCTTGAAATATTCAAGGGAATAAACATTATTTTATTTTTGAAGTTACTTTTTGAGGCACCTTAGAATATCCACAAACCAGGGCTGGAAATTACTTCTATGAATCCCTTGAAGGAGTCTCAGTTCTGTAAAGCTTGCCTAGTTAGAAAGATTTAATTCATTTGGCAACCCCTTAACAACTTGCCTTTGAGAAGAGAAAAGCCTCATTAGCTCACATCCCTTCCTAAATTAGCCCCACATTGCTCGTTTCTATCTCATTGCCTGATTCTGAAGAACATAGGCCAGCCCCAGGTTGCATCCATGGGACGCCTGTCTTCCTTCCCTCCCAACCTATCCTGAAGTAACCATCCCTTCTTTGCAATATCTTCTTTTTTCACCTCTGCTTTTTGATCCTCTGCTGTCAGAGGGGGAAATGACTAAGGGCATCGGTGATGAAGTTACTCATTCTAGAAGTGTTTACAATTTAAAAGAGGTTTCTTTGGAGAGCACTATGCGTAACCCAAAGGACTGAGTCCCCCATGGTTGAATTTCAGACTCATGCCTTATATCTTCTACCCAGACTTAACGTAATTCAAGTGGGGTTCAGGATTCCAACACAAAATACAAAGAAGGATGGAGTACCACAAGACAGGCCACAGAGAGTTAGCAGAGAGAAAGTTGGTTGGTTGTTGTTCTTCCTACTTGAAGAGAACCAAGTTGGTGTCACTATGTTGGGGTCAATGAGCAGTGTGTCCAGCCATGGCTAATCAATCCAGCATGAGCTTGGAAGGCTCTACTGCACATTGGGCACAAATAGCAGAAAGTAAGACAGACATTGAGGAGAAATACAAAAGATGACAGAGAGGGACTGTGGAAATAAGACCAGTGGGAATTCTGGGGACTTGGTAGAAGGAGACACTTGCTAATCTATTTAAGTTTGGTGGCTTGCCAAAGTGTTATTATCAGGATCAAGAAGGACTCTGCATTGTGGGGAGAAGAGGGACCAGAGAGCTTGGACCTGGGAGCGGGTGCTGATTTTTTGATAGAATGGAATTCTTGGGGATTTTGACAGATAACTGATAGTCGAACTTCCAGTTGACAAAGGGACTTTGGATAATGACCACAGGCCTACTTTAGAGTGTGATTCAGGGGATTTGACCCTCCCTAGGGCTTCCAACACAAAATTGTGTTGAGAAGTATATATATATATATATATGTTCTGTCATTCTTTCAGTCATGTCTGACTCTTTGTGACATTTTTTGAGGTTTGAGCGGTTTGCTATTTCCTTCTCTAGCTCATTTGATAGATGAGGAACTGAGGCAAATAGGGTAAAGTGACTTGCCTAGGGTCACACATTATTAAATGTCTGAGGTCATATTTGAGCTCAGGAGGAATCTTCCTGACTTCAGAACTGGTACTCTATTCACTGAACCACCTAGCTACCTTAGAAATATACATAAAGACACTTAATAACAACTACAATTGATTTACATTGCAGCCTGGGCCTGTGGTCTCTGACATATCTATGGCAATTCTTTTGAGGGAACCTTTATTTCACCACCCAGACCATCTGCTTCTTCTCCTAATGGTCCTCTCTCTGGTCCTATTCTGTGTTTATTTACCTCTGTCTGGGTTTCAGCCTAATTTACCCTCCAATTTAGCTGTTAGGTCATTTCAGTTGTAGCTGACTCTTCATGATCCCCTATAGGATTTTCTTGGTAAAGATCCAGTTTCCTTTTCCAGCTCATTTTACAGATAAGGAAACAGAGACAAAGAGGGTGAAGTGACTTGCCCAGGGTCACATAGCTAATAGTGCCTGAGGCTGGATTTGAGCTCAGGAAGATGAGTCCAAGCCCAATGCTCTATCCACTGCTTCAGCTAGCTGCCTTTTCCCTCCAATAGTTGATCCAAAAGGTCAGTTCCAAATGCCTCAACCTTCCAGTACAAATTGGATGACCTTCCCAAAGACTGATTCCTAATAGTTGGGAAAATATCAGAAATTTTAATTCCTATAAGACCACAATCTGGACTCTGAAGCAACTGAATGTTTAGAGCAGGGGTCGGCAACTTAAGGCTCTTGAGCCATATCTGGCTCTTTTGAGGGCCAGATATGACTCTTTCTGCAGGAGCCATAAAGTCAATTTTTTTTCAGGCACTGTTACAGGAGCGCACTGTGAGCCACTGTACAGCTCTCACGAAATTACATTTTAAAAAATGTGGCATTTATGGCTCTCACGACCAAAAAAGTTGCCGACCCCTGGTTTAGAGCATATTACCAATAAAGAGGAGAGATTGAGCTGGGTTGTACTTGAAAAATATAGGGAAAGGAAAAATAAGAAGTTTTCCACATGAACTAATTCTTTTTCATACAGGAGTCACTGGTACTCAGCCCCTTGAGACTTGGAAGACCTTAAATTTATGGAGAAGAAAAGGAGGCAATTTATAATGTGATCAGCTCTCTTTACAAATCTCAAAGACCATAGCAGGCTTTGTGGGGAGATCTATGGCTGAATACCTCATTGAGCTGTTCCCCAGAATGAGTAAGCTGTTCATGTTAAGTTAACTTGCATTTGTTTTGAAGGAGCTTTGAAAGTATTCCTAAGAATTCTTAATTTCCCAACGAGTCAAGTTCTATTCTGTTATAGCAGTGAAATATTCTCTGATAACAAAATGATCAAAAATTATAAAGTTTTGTAAAGATAGAAGGGACATCAGAAGCCGGCTAGTCCCCCTGCCTCATTTTACAGATGAGAAATTACATCAGTTGCTCAAGGTCATATTGGTAGCAAATAGCAGGGCTACAATTCTTTCTCCTCCCCTTTTTAAAATGGCAGATCCATAATTAGAACTCAGGTCCTTAAATTCAGGATCTATGACTTCCAAGCCAGTGCTCTTTCCACCCTCTTATTGATTTCCCCCTTCTCTAATTCTTTTTGCATTTACTATTTATAAATATACAATTAGCATCCTATATACTAATACACACTCAGTACTCCATGACTTCACTTCTTTAAACATCTGTATTCTCATTACTGTAGGTGATGCCTGCTTTGACTGACAAGAGATCACAACTCCATAGCTTGGAAGGCAGTCTAAAATTTATTCCCTGTAGTCATAACTTGACTAGACTGGTCCTTGAATGACAGATATATAGGAATTTTCCTCAAAGCTTTTTTCAGTGTAGTTAGACCCCCTGTAGCTTACACTCCACTGGCATTGCCTTCAAAAATTTGACCAGAGTCAATTTCATGACTTGAAGTCTTTGGGGGAAGGACTTGAGTGGAATTGACTTGGCTGTCTAGGGCCATCTTGTTTGTACCTTGTTTCACATGTGAATACTTCTTCAACAAGATACTAAATGCCCTTTGGGCACAGGTTGGATTTTTAGGCTTCCTTGTATTCCCCAAGGTTCCACATGGTGACTATTTCAAAAGCCCCAAACAGGATAAATAGTAAGTCTGGAAAGGATATCCTTTCTGTAAAGCCTCATTGAAAAAATGAATGAATGAAAACTTATCCATTAACCTCTAATTATGAGTCAGGCATTGTTCCAAGTAGTGAAGATACAAATACAAAAGTGAAGACAGTTCCTGCCCTCAGGGAGATAACAAATAAAGGAGAATGGTGGCTAATAATTAGAAGAAGAATTTTTTGTGGTTTATGGTTTTTTTCAGTCCTACAGGACTCTTTGAGATCCTCTTCTGGGGTTTTGTTTGCAAAGATACTGGAGTGGTTTGCCATTTCCTTCTTCAGATCATTTGACAGATGAGGAAACGAAGGCAAATAGGGTGAAATGACTTGCCCAGGGACACACAGCTAGCAAGTGTTTGAGACCAGATTTAAACCTTCCTAACTCAGCCCAGGGCTCTATCCTTTGTGCCACCTAGCTGCTTAGCAGAAGAATAGCTAACATTTATATAACGCTGAAGTTTATAAAGTTCTTCACATATATTATCTCATTCAATCCTCACAGCTACCAAGTGAGGTAGGCACTATCATTATTCCCATTTTACAGATTCAGGAATGGAGAGTGAGAAGTGTCCAGAGTCAAATGGCTAGGTGGTACATAGGTTATAGTAGTGTACTTAAAGTTGGATAATGAGTGGAGCCAAAGCAGTAATAACACCAGTAGCAGTAGCAGTTTTGGTTTGATCATGGGTCCAGAATTGGAAGCCGTGAGTGGGAGAAGAGGACAAGAAGGAAGGGAGGACATAACAAGGGATAAAAAATTAAAGCATCACCAGAGCTGTCTCTCCCAAAGTAGAGGGCCATGATGAGGTACTCACTAATCAAAACAGTGCTAGGGGGCAGCTGGGTAGCTCAGTGGATTGAGAGCCAGGCCTAGAGACAGGAGGTCCTAGGTTCAAATCCGGCCTCAGACACTTCCCAGCTGTGTGACCCTGGGCAAATCACTTGACCCCCATTGCCTACCCTTACCAATCTTCCACCTATAAGTCAATTCACAGAAGTTAAGGGTTTAAAAATTAAAAACAAACAAAAACAAACAAACAAACAAAAAAAAAAACAGTGCTGAACCAGAGGGTGGTAGTTCCAGAATGAAAAGGATTAAGTCATCTGGGGCAGCATTAAGTGTTCTGTTCTGGGGCCAAAGAAGCTGGCCAGAAAATGGTCTGGGAATAAAGTGAAGCATTGCTGGAGTCAAAGAGCACCTGACTTTTCTTGAAGTCAGAAATGTCCCAGAAAATCCATAGAGTTGGCACATATCCATAAAATAGCAAGATGTTACTGTAATACCTGTAAAACACCATCTATAGAACCTCACACCTCTCACCTAGGAATGTGGATACCTGCTGCTTACTTTGTGGGTTGGTTTGCTTTTAGTCTCATCTAGCAGATCTAGATTCCCAGAGGAGGACCATCACTAAAAATGCTATTGAAGTCCAAGGTTATAATCTTGTTGGGGAGAATGCATTTGCCCTTACTTACCACTTTGGTTTTTGAGCCCCTATCAATATGCTTCTATTTACACAAACCACCCACTCTCAATAATGAAATTTTTAGGTCTTAAACATAACCATTTCTTTAGCAAAAAAAATAATACCAAAGAAATAATATCATAGGAGCTTATATGTTTAAAAAAAGCAAGAGCATGAATAATAAACTACATCATAAATGCACACTTAAAGCTGAGTCACGATTTCCTATTAAAGTGCTCACTATTTGGGGGAAAGTAAGATAACACAGTGACTTAGCAGGAAAGCATGTGAAAAATCCATGGGATTATGGCAATTCAAAGCTCTGGACTGCAATTATCATAGTGATGTCATTAATTATTTAGTAACATTTACATCAGTTGAAACTGCTTCCCTATATGAATTACTGGACCATTGGTCCTCAAAGCTTCTAATAAGGCAAATCCTCTTTAAAATTATAATCACCCTTTAAAAGACACTGAGAAAGTGGTCTCCTTTCTTTTGGATAGTCATTCCCTGCAAAACCTATCAAGTTGGTTCTTTTCAGGAATTGCAGACTAAATGTTGCCAGCTCTTCTCTTACTAGGATACCATGTGGTCTAATCATATTGTAGTAAAACAGAACTCATAGCTTGAATTGTCTCTGAAGAACAAATCTATCCAGATAGTCACTCACCAAGATTCTGGAAGGCAACAAGATGGTGAGGTAGCTAGGGTACCAGATGTGGAGTCAGGAAGATTTACATTCAAATCTGGCTTTAGACACACTAGTTTTGTGACCTTGGGCAAGTCCCTTAATCCTTTTGTTTGCCTTTGTTTCCTCATCTGTCAAATAACCTGGAAAAAGAAAAGGTTAACCACTCTAGTAATTTTGCCAAGAACACCCCAAAAGGGGACATGAACAGTTGGATATGACTGAAAAACAACAAAGGAATCTGGATCTAACTAAAGTTCAGCATCAGCAGGTGCAGTTGTAAAACATATCTTTCACCTTTTTCCTTTTCTTTTTTAAATCTTGGAGATGTAACATGGGACAGATAAAATCAAAAGGGATTTCTGTAAGACTTCCTTTCTCTTAAGCTCTAAGGGTGTGGAGGGACAATGCATGTAACTAGAACTCTTGTTCAATGCAGGCGAGCCTCTCTCCCCTCCAACAAAAATTTTGTAGCTGAAGTTTCCATCATATGACTGCTTCAGCTTCTGCTTCTTCACACATAGTTTTGACAGAGCTGCTTTTCATCTCTCTGATATTTCTTCAATCTTTATTTGTCATTTTTTCACTCTTCAATCTCAGCCTCTTAAATCTTTCAGTGCCTTACTGACTCATCTTTTAATTAAAAAGGAAGAGAGCTGGAGCCAAGATGGTAGAGGAACAGGAAGAATTACATTTAAGCTTTCTTCCACAACTCCTCCAAACATTTAGAAAACTCACCAGATAAAGTCCTGATCAGGAAGTCCAAGAAAAGAATAAGAGGGAGTAATTTTTCCAGTCTAGGTAGGCATAGGGAAATAGACAGATTTATGGACATTGGGAATGGGGTCCAGCCAAGAATAGCCATGCAGAGTATTCTAGCACAGGGAAGAGCCACAAAACAAGGAAAGAGGAGGTTTCAAATCCAGGACAAAGGGGTCCTAAATTTATGTAGGGTGCAGGAATAGATGCCAAACTAGTACCACTATTATATATATATAGATACAGATATTTATATTAAAACATACACATGCCAATGTATATGTTTGTATTATAGGTTTGGAATTTCTTATAATGAGGGAAGGAGGTGGGAAGAAGAAAAGACAGATTTTTATTGATTGAAAAAAAATTCTTTTTGAAACCTTATCTTCCTTCTTAGAATCAATACTGTGTATTGGTTCCAAGGCAGAAGAGCGGTAAGGGCTAGGCCAGTGATGGGAAACCTTTTGAGCTTGGTGTGTCAAAATTCGCCAAAAAACCAAGCATAACTCAGGTGGTGTGTCACTTCAGGAAAAAAAAAACACCATAATTTCCCAATATTTATAGTTTAAATAACAAAAATGTATAATTGTAATATATAACTGCATTTAATAAACCAAAATAGATAAATTAATATAGGTAGAATTGTCATCTATAATGCACAGAGTGTTTACACTACACTACATCAAATGTTTTATCCTTGGCATGTGGCCTCATACTTCTCTGTATGCGGCTGCATGTGGCTGCGTATCATCAAAAATGGCTATGTGTGCCAGTGCTGACACGTGTGTCAGAGGTTTGTCATCACTGGGGTAGGCAATGGGGGTTAAGTGACTTGCCCAGAATCACACAGCTGGGAAGTGTTTGAGGCCAGATTTGAACCTAGGACCTCCAGTCTCTAAGCTTGGCGCTCAATCCACTGATCCACCCAGCTGCCCTGCCAAAAAATAAAATTTAATTAAAAGATTAAAGTTAACAACTCACCAAAATAAAATGAACAGGACTTACTTAATCATTCCTCAGTTTCTAAATATTTTATGTGATTATTCTATTTTTGAATTTCAAAGCAGTTATATGCAAATGATCTGAAGGACTATAATGCCTTGAACCTCTAAGTTCTCAGTAGGACCTACCATCTTATTCTGTGTCCTTGAAACCATGTTTTTTCAAACTCACATTTTTCCAGTTTCAAATCAATAAAAATCCTTTCTCTGGTCCTTCAAACCATCAATTTGTTAAAATACAAATAAGGCATCACCTTATGTCTTTCACAAGGTGATTTAAATCTCTATATGTATGCCACAGTTCATTTCGCTTTCCAAATTGTTCAATCTCATCTGACAACTATTTCCTTCATCCACATATTTTAGCAATTTTTAGTCATCCAAAATTCTTTTCCTACTTAAATATTTCACCAGTTGGTATTCCTCTTTTTCTTTAGACAAAAAAATCCCTTTTTGACCCTTTCAATATTAAACTCTTCCACAAGAAAAGAGCATTAAATAAAGATTGATTTATTTAATGGAGGAAGCATGGCCTCTGTCCTTGGGAAGATTACGATCTAATTAGGACAAGTAGGCAAAGTAAGAGATGAGATCCATCAAAGAAGGTTTTCTGGAAGTTGTGATTCTTTGATAGAGTTTTAAAGGAAATGAATGGCAAGTGACAGTGAGGTGAGGAGAAGGCATTCCCATCCAATCAAATCCCAGTTCATTTGAATTCAATAAATAGTATGTGAAAGACATATGTGGACTGGAGATCCATGGATGAAAGACATTGTCTTCATCTGCAAAGATCTTATCATCTATTAGGGATGGGATATGATATGGTTATGATGTCTACATGCAGTTTATCAGTCAGTCAACAAGCAGTTATTAAGAGTCTACGATGTACCAAGCACAGCTAGTTGTTACAATGGATAGAATATTGGTCTTGGAGTCAGGAAGTCTCATCTTTGTAAGTTCAAATCTGGCTTGAGAAATTTATTAGCTGTGTGACCCAGAGCAAGTCACTTAACCCCGTTTGCCTCAGTTTCGCCATCTGTCAAATGAGTTGGAGAAGAAATAGCAAACTATTCTAGTATCCTTGCCAAGAAAACACCAAAAATGGTCACAAAGAATCAGACACAACAGGTCAACGACAAAATATAAGTATATATAAAATATGATTAAATACAAAATGCATTTTAAGAGTGAGGTACGGACATCTGAGGGAAGAATATTCTGCCTCACAAAAAAGGAGACCTTGAGTTTTGAAGAAAAGTAGGAATTCTAGAAGCCATTGTGTGATGATATAGTCATAGGGCATAGAGCATTGGACTTGGAGTCAGAAAATCCTGAGTTCAAATCTGACCTCAGGTACTTATTACCTGTGTGACCCAAGGCAAGTAATTTCACTTCTCTATAACTCAGTTTCTTCATCAATAGAATGGGGATAATAGCGCACCTATCTCCTAGGGTTGTTGTAAGGATAAGATGAGATAATACATGTAAAGCACTTTGGAAAAAGTGCTCTATAAATGCTAGCTAGTATTATTAATTTTGAAAGGTAGAAGGGAAGACATGGTGTGTACTAGGCAAGGGGAATAGCCAGTGCAAAAACATGGAGACAGGAGAAGGAGATATAGTGACAACAGAAAGAAATCTAGTTTGGCTGCACCAAAGATTACATGAAAGGTCATAATATTTAATAAGACTGGAAAGCTGGTTGGAGCTAGGTCATAAAGACTTCAAATTCCACGCAAAGGTATTTTTATGCTCATACTAAGAAAGTGCTCCTAGTAGGGATGGGCTATAACTTCCCACTGCTTCCCCTGAGCCCTGGTCCTAATGTGAGGAACATTAGACCAGCCAGAAGAAGTATCACACTAATGCTACCCAGTTTGTTGCAGATATAATCGGTGAATTGAAAACAGGAGTGGAATCACACAGGTATTCATTATCCTCCTCATGGAACTGTCCAAGTAAACCAGGCTAACCCAAGGTTTTAGGCACAAGCCTTAAAAACAGCCTAGGCAAGCGGCAAACAAGGCAGGTCTTTGCTCTGCCAATGGCTGGTTGTGTCATTTGGGGTGACTCCCTTTGCTTTTCAATTTTTCAGCTGTAATGCTCCTTCAGTCTGCCCAGTGGTCTGGGTAGATTGACCTCTGCAAAGAAGGCCTGCCAAATTCCCTGAATGCCAGGCCGTGAGACAGAGTTTCCAAGGGTAGGAGGCCATGGCTGTTCCAATCCTCCTGGAAAAAATGCCAAAAACATAGGTCAACCCACAGACCCTTGGAAGAATGCCCAGTTACCCTCAAGGGGCAATCTAGCCCTTGAAGAAAGAATGGAGTAGGAACATTGGCAAAGAATCATAGAATCAGAAACATAGTTTTAGGGAAAGGAGAATTCTTGGGGAAAGTTCCCATCCTATTCCTTTCCTTTCCTCATAAGGAAGTTTCACCAAGATCATCTTTAAAAGCAACATGATATAATGGTTAGAGCATTGGACTGGGAGACAGGAAGGCCTGGGTTCAAATCTAATATCAGATCCTCACTGGGCCTAGGCAAATAACAATTCCTCTATGCTTCATTTTCCTCATCTTTAAAGTGATGGCTTCTCAGGTCATTTCCAGCTCTAAATTAATAATATTTTAATCTAATGAGGACTGGTAGGTAGTGCAATGATGAGAACATTGGACCTGGAATCAGGAAGACTCATCTTTGTGAGTTCAAATCTGGCCTCAGTTACTAACTATATGATCCTAGGCAAGTCACTTAACTCTGCCTCAATTTCCTCATCTGTCAAAAGAGCTGGAGAAGCAAATGTCAAACCACTCCAGTATCTTTGCCAAGAAAACGGCAAATGAGATTTTAAAGAGTCAGAAACAACTGAATGACATGATCCAATGATCTCTGTGGAACAAGAAGAAACAATTTGAGATGTGGATGGTATTATAGAAAGAAGCCAGGAATTGGAGCCTAAAGTTCTAGGTTTGTAACTCAGCTTTTAGAGGCCTTGAGCACATTGTTCTACCTTCTGGCACTCCCTTTCCTCATATGTAAGGCAGGGATGAGAGGCAGTATGCTGTAATGGATAGAGGGTGGTCCTCAGAGTTAAGATGGTCTGAGCTTAAATCCTGCCTCTGGCCCATACTGGTTTAGGACTCTGAGCAATTTGCTTACATTCTCAGTGTCCCAGGCAACTCTCTATGACTTGGAATGGCAGATCTGCATTGGGAGATGGAGGGAGAGAAGAGAAGGGAAGAGAATAAGCATTTCAGTATTGTCTACCATTTGCCAGGCTTTCTTAAAAATATTATATTGTTGAGTAGATGTTTCCTCACCTCTCTACACAAATGAAATCTCAAACCCAGGCAAAAGAAGGGAGCGTGAAGGGGTTAATAATTCATACACATATGTGGAAATTCTTTGAAAACTATAGTCATTTAACCCTGTTTATATCAGTTTCCTCATCTGTAGAAGTGAGCCAGAGAAGGAAATGGTCAATCATTCCAGTATCTTTCCCAAGAAAACCCAAATGTTGTCAAGAAGAGACAACTAATTGACTCAACAATGACAGGTTTTTTTTTTAAACTAATTAGGGTGGTGATTGTATTGCTGCACTTTTCCCCAGTCAGATTGTGCCTAGTTTTCTGTTTGCTTTTTGGGGGCATATTTTAGTAAGGATGCTGCTAAACAGGAGAATGTCTATACATGGAAGAGCAGCCATGATGCTCTTGAATTAGGACCGTGAAGTTTTGAGTTAATACCATAAAATGATCAGTTTGAAGAAACTGGGGATATTTCACCAGTAAAAGAGAGGGACTTTGAAGGACATGATAATTGTTTTTAGGTCTTTGAAGAATTACTATATGGAAGAAGTAATAGATGTGTCCTGCTTGGCACCAGACACAAATATAGGCTTGATAGAAGGAAAATATTTCAAAATAATAAGAGCCAAGACCAGAAGAGTTGCTTTGAGAGACTAGACAGTCAATTAGCATTTATAACGCATCTAACATGCGCCAAAGAAAGACCCCAAATAATCTCTGGTCTGAAGGAAGTTACAATCTAATGGAGGAGATAATATTTCACAATGATGTTCAAATAAGATATAGACTGGATAAACTGAGGAAAAAGGGTTGGGAAAGAGTTCTTGCAGAAGATGGGACTTAAACTGAGACTTAAAGGAAGCCAAGAAAGCTAGGAGGCACAAATAAGGAGGGAGAGTATTCCAGGGCTGAGATAGTAAAAATACTTGGAATTGGGAGGTGCAACGTGCTAAAAATACAGAAACAAAAATGAGAAAGTCTTTGTTCTCAAAAGGCTTACATTCCAATAGAATGAGACAATATTTGGGGAGTGGTGGCCAGAGAAGGATGCTCTGATTTGGGAAGTTGCCAGAATGATGAGTGGGACAATAGGAGTATAGTAAAGGGTTAGGGAGGCAATGGCCATGTTTAGTTGCTAATTGGAAGGCGTATGATATACTTTTGGGCCTTGAAAACTTGAAATTCTGGGCTCAAGGACAGAGATAAGAGGGGAATAGAGGAGGCAAACTGGTAAGTAGAGCAGGGAGAATATAAATCTGTTTCTGGCTTCTTCTTCCCTTTACCTCTATTCCAGAAGGATTAAAGAGGCAATCAGAGATCCCTTCAAATGACTAAATATAGAATGGAAAAACACTGGCTATTAGAGGTTTCCTTTTATAATGGGTCTTGAGTTCACCCTCTAGTCCTTTGCTGCTAGAGGTTCTTGGGTCCAGAATTCTTTTTTTAAACTATAGATACTTTATGCTGGTTTTATTTTATTTTTTAAAAATTGATGAAATAATTTGCTTGTTACATTAAAGTTCCCAGGTATCTCCCTCCTTCTCCTCCCTGTACTAGAGAAGGCATCATTTGGCAAAAAGATATATGCATATATAAAACTATGTCTCACTGTTTATCGGTTCTTTCTCTGGAGGTAGACATATATAAGTTATTTTTCAAATAATATTTCCGTTACTGTATATAACATCCTCTTTGTTCTGCATGTTTCAGTTTTCATAATTTGATTTAGGTCTTTTAATGATTTTTTAAAAAAATTAACCCATTGCCTGACCCTTACTATTCTTCTGCCTTGGAACTGTTATGATACATTGTGTTGATTCTGAGACAGAAAGTAAGGTTTTTGTTTTTTAATCTGCTCCTTATTTTTTATAGTGCAGTAGTCTTCCATCATAGCATATGTCACAACTTGTTTAGCCATTCCTCAACTGATAGGCATCCCCTCAATTTCTGGTTCTTTGCCACCACAAAAAGAGCTGCTATTTTAGAACATATAGGTTATTTTCCTTTCTCTCTGATCATTTAGGAAACAAACCTAATCATTGTATTGCTAGGCCAAAGGGTATATACAGTTTTATAACCCTTGGGGCATAATTTCAGATTGATCTCCAAAATAGTTGGATCTGTTCAAAGTTCCACCAACAGTTATTAGTTCTTGAATATTCATAAAAACAATCCATTACATCACATGTATGAATTGAATAAGAATATCAGTTGTGAACTGTGTTGCATTGTTTATGCTTTGATTGCTTTCAAGAGGTTTGGCTACTGGAGTCAAGCTGATTGAATTTACTGCTTCTTAGAACTTCTGGGTAGAGCAACCCATGTATGATCTGGGGCCTGACCATGAATTGGAAAGGGTGTGGAGTAAGACTAAGCAGCATAGCTTTTTTATTACGCATTATTGCATTGTTTTTGTTGATTCTATATCAGGCATAAAGGACTGAATATAATGTCTAGGCATATTTTTATCTGTTCTTATGGAAAACTGATTCCATTATGTGAAATACATATGACAAGGGCTCCTTGAAATAAATCAAGAACAGGAAAATGGTAGAGTTATGATAGGGATTCAAGAGTTCAATTTTCATTGGGTAAATCCATAGTATAATCCATATGTCCTAGAGAGTAGGTAGTGAAAGGTGAAACTGGGAGATAGAAGGTCTTCTGATCTCAGAGAGCCATAAAGAGCTTGACATTTATGTTTGTCAGAGTAATGTACCAGAACTGCCCAGGTGAGTTTGGGATGCCCCAGGGCTAGCTCATTTTTGCTAAACAAGATCAAGATAGTGGCTAATAGTGCCACCTGATGGTTAAATAAGAATGATTCACATTTGTATAGTGTTATATGAGGTTTGGTCTTGTGAATTTACAAGTCCAAGTATTATTATCTTCATTTTGCAGATGAGGAAAGTAAGGTTCTGAAAGTGAAAAGATTTGCCTATTATCACTGACAGTAAGTGTCTGAGGCCAAATTAAATCCATGTCTCCTGGATTTGCATTTAGAGGTAGCTGGTGGCAAAGTAGATAAGTCCTAGCCAAGAAATCCTGAGTTCAAATCTGACTTCAAATGCTCACCGTCTAGGCAAAACACTTAACCTCCGTTTGCCTTGGCTTCTTCAATTGTACAATAGTAATAATAATAGCATCTACCTTGCAGGGTTGTTGTAAGGATCCAATGAGACAAAATTTGTAAAAGTGCTTAGAAAAAGCTTGGCACATTAAAAGGTACTACTTAAATGTTTATTCCCATTCTCTGTCTATTACTTATGTTCAGTATTCTATTGTAACATGCTGCTTTAAACTATCCCAGTCTTTACTGGGATTTAAAAATCCCACTCTTACTTCCTTCTTTGACTTCCGAAAGGCGACATCTCTGGAAAACTCTGTACCCCACTGCCCAGCTTTTGTTCAGACAACTTAGAATTCAGATCAGGAAAAATGGAAAAACAGCTATTTATCAGTCTACCAACCTTAGTTCATCCTGTATTCAAAGCTCAGAGCTAGAGAGGAACTGAAGGGAATCTGAAAGAGAGAGTTTTCCATCCTCATTTTCTCTCCTGTCTATGTCTCTGAGCACTCTACTTGAGTGGATACATTTTCCAATAACAATTATGGAAACTGATGCACGCTGTTAGTAAACAGGGGTCTTTCCTCATCCCTTTATTATGCCAGGCATGATATAAATGTCCAGGTAGCCCTGGCTCTTCTGGCTACAGACTATTGCTTGATAAAAATATTTTAAATACCAGGACTTAGCCGGGCAGTAGGTGATTAATTGTTTTCTGACTCCTGGCTCCCAGCAGTACCTAAATCAAACCAAAGTATGACAGTCTATGAAGATAAGCTCTACTGCCTTCAGGTCAGGCAGGGGCAGACAACCCTCTTGTAATGCTGTAGTCCCACTTTGAAAGGAGTACAGACTCTTGTCTCAAATACATGCGGATGCATGGTAAAAAACATAAAATTTCTGTGTTGATTGTTTGATGTCACCATGTCCAGAAGGCCATTCTCTCCCCTGTATTTTGTGCCCTCAACACCCTTAGTTAACCTTAGCTCCCTTCTTCTGTCTTTCTTCCTTTCTCCCTGATTCTTCATCTCCTTATGCCAAATGGCCCACAAAAAACAATGCTTGGGTACTGGGCAGCATTAGTCACCTCTGCTTGAGGGCATTAACCTTTTGTTTCCTTGCCAGGGCTAGATATTGTTCAGTAGGTCCTAGATCAGGTGGGTCCTCTGTTTCCCCCCTACATTTATGCACTATTTATAAACAAAAACAAAACCTTTACCTTCTGTTGTAGTTCTAAAAAAGAAGAGTGACAAGATTAGCCAATCAGAATTAAGAAATGACTTGCCCAAGGTGATATAGCTAGGAAGTATCTAGGATACATTTGAACCCAAGTCCTTCTGACTCCAGGCCTTGCTCTCCATCCACTGTTCTATTTAACTGCCCCAGCATCTATCCACTATTGCTACAGCCACTTTTGGGGGGTGGGAGAAATTCTCTTCTTCCATCCAATTCCAAGAGGGAAGATAGTAGTTCACAGACTATAGAATGAATTTATATTAATTCCTTTGGGAAACCCAATTGGGCTAGAAGCAGTTAGTGAATCTGAACATTCATACTGTTCTCTAAAAATACAATTTCTGGAAGGAATAGTTCCTGGCACAGACTCTGGGGTTATTTAATAGGAATCAAGAAACCCTGCTTATGATGGGGCAGAGGAAACCTTTTGGACTCTTAGAATAATGAAATATAGGGATAGGAATAAGAGAGAGAGATGGAGAAGACAGAAATGAAGAGGGAAAGGGCAAGGTCTAGAGACAGAGATAAGGATAAGCAGTAGCCCTGTGGTTTCTTTAGTATAGGAAACTCTGAGGTGGGGAGACTTCTTTAACTAGCACACATGAGCAATTTCTCTGCAATTCATCTTATAGCGTAGAGCACTGGGAAGTTAAATGACTTCTCAGAGTCACATGTCTATTATATGTGAGATGCAGGACCTTGTGGTAACAGAGATATGATGCCTCTGGAGGGAGGCATAGATGATTGGGCAAGCTCCCAAGGAGGAGACAGGAAGGGATAAGATAAAGGGCCTGAAGCTTGGTAAGACATGAATTGAGGGACAAAGGGGCAGAGAATTTAAGGATAGTGTTTGCAAGCAGGCTAAGGTTTTTGCCCTAAATATGTGCTTAAAAGTTAAAAAACTAACATTAATGCATTGCTGGTGGAGTTGTGAATTGATCCAACCATTCTGGAAGGCAATTTGGAACTATGCCCAATGAGCGCTAAAAGACTGTCTGCCCTTTGATCCAGCCATACTACTGCTGGATTTATATCCCAAAGAGATCATAAGGAAAAAGACTTATACAAAAATATTTATAGCTGTGCGCTTTGTGGTAGCAAAAAAATTGGAATGAGGGGATGCCCTTTGATTGGGGAATGGCTGAACAAATTGTGGTATCTGTTAATGATGGAATACTATTGTGCTCAAGGAATAAAGAACTGGAGGAATCCCATGTGAACTAGAAAGACTTCCAGGAATCGATGCAGAGTGAAAGGAGCAGAACCAGGAACATTGTACACAGAGACTGATACACTGTGGCACAATCAAATGTAATGGACTTCTCTACTAACAGCAATGCAATGATCCAGGACAATTCTGAGGGACTTATCAGAAAGAAAACTATCCACATCCAGAGAAAGAACTGTGGGATAGAAACACAGAAGAAAAACTCCTTGATCACACAGGTCAATGGGGATATAATTAGGGATATTGACTCAAAATGATCACCCTAGTGCAAATATCAATAATATGGAACTAGATCTTGATCAATGACACATGTAAAACCCAGTGGAATTGTGCATTGGCTATGGAAGGGGGTGGAGGGAAGGGGAGAGATAGAACATGAATCCTATAATCATGGAAAAAATGTTCTAAATTAATTAATTAAATAACAATTTAAAAATAAAACAAAAATAAAAAATAAAACAAAAAGCTAAAAAACTTGATTTAATCCATTAAACTCTTTTTAGTTTTTAGTTGCTTTTTTAAAAAAAACTTTTACCTTCCATTTTAGAATCAATACTGTGTATTGGTTCTAAGGCAGAAGAGCAGTAAGGGCTAGGCAAAATAGGGGTCAAGTGACTTCCCCAGGGCTACACAGCTAAGAAGTGTCTGAGGTCAGATTTGAACACAGGATCTCCCATCTCTAGGCCTGGCTCTCAATCCATTGAGCCACCTAGGTGCCCCCCAACTCTCTTTAATTTTGCTGACAATGGGAGGGAATCCTGAAATTGTCTTTTTACTCACCTGAAATTGTGGCTGACCCTGACTTTGGCCCTGTTCTTGGCTGCTGGTCAGTATAACCAGATTTGAAAGTTCATCTTTGTGTCTGAAAATGCAGGAATCAGTGTTTCTTGGAGCCTCCTGTAGTCTTTTCCTTTTCTGGTATAGTTCTTCTACTTTAGAAGGTGGGAAGGGTAAGTCAGAGCACTTGGAAAATGTCCAGATCCAAGATGCTTTGAAAGACACTAGTTTTCCTGTGTGTGCACCAAAAGAAGAATAATTTATTTTCTTTCCTCTGCCCAAGACTCCCAGTCTGAAGGAACCAAGAAAACCTGTCTAGCCATAAGGCAGGCAGCTGGAATTGCCCTTGCCACAGGCCCATTCCTGCCTTTAATCTCTTGGTTCTTTACAGGGAGCATCTGTGAAAATGATATCACCCAAGTTTAAGGGAGCCTTTGAAACTGATTCATCCCACTGGATGAAGATACCCACAGGCCAAGAGAGAAGAAAAAAAGCTCTTTATATCCTTTCAAATCTATCTTCCTACCTTCCTACTTCAAAAGATTTGGGTATATCTAATACTTGGGCACATTGATATGTATATGTACATTACTGGGGAAGGTGGTCATCAAAGCTGACCTTGCCCATTGGATGTAGTTTCCAGTTCTTGGTAGGGAATCACACTGAGTAGACTTTTACATCATTCATGATCTCCTTGTTCTTCCCTGGTTTGGGGCATTTGGTGAGAGGAGGAATAAAGGAAGTATTTACTTGGGATCCAAGGACCTTGTAGTTATAGAGAAGTGATGCCCCTGTAATTAACTCCTTTCTCCTTTTCCCCACTACTAATTTGGATGTATTGATAACTGAAGGGAGTCAGGTCAAGGTCTTCTAGACCAGAGGTATCAAACATATAGCCACAGGCTGAATGTGGTCCATAATGCTCTCAAGTGCAGTGGAAATCTTATTAAAATGTAATTGAGAAATATGTAGCAAAATAATTAAAAATATAATAAAAATGGAAAATATTATATTTAAAACTAAGTCAATATGTGACCCACAAAAATCCTTATATACAGTTTAATTATTTATTAACCTTTGGCTGAGGTTTAAGTCTTTTCTTATGCAGGTATAGGAAGTTATCAGTTTATTGACATCTGGGAATATCTGCTGTGAGACCCATGGCTGTTTTGAGTTCTGGTATTTTTCCTTAGCTTCCCTTAGAAGTAGGGCTTAGCACATTCTGAGTTTTAGCACTCTTGAAGCTATTTTTATAGGAATATAGCTCTCTCTTCTATTTATCTGCTTTGTTACCTGGTCTTACTTCTACCTTCTATTTCTTTTTTAAAATCTGAGTTAGTGATTTCCCTGTATATTTAGGTCAATGTTGTTCAGTTCTTTCAATCATATCTGACTCTATGATTCCATATGGTGTTTTCTTGGCAAAAATGGAGTGGTTTGCCATTTCCTTCTCATTTACAAATGAGCAAACAATGGCAAACAGGGTTAAGTGACTTGCCCAGTATCAAAAAGTTAGTGTCTGAGGCCAGATTTGAACTTGAGAAGATAAATCTTCTCGACACCAAGCCCTCTGCTCTATCCACTGTGCCATCTTCCTGCCCCATTAGACATCTCCCATTTTTCATCCTCATTGGAATGGGTTCCCTTTATGTCTTCAATTTCATTATTGAGAGGTGGCTTTCCTTTGCAGAACGTTAGACCAAAGGGTCCTAGCTATCTTTCCTCTGAATTTTTTAAAACCTGCTTTCCCCAGGCCTAGGGTACATGTCAGACTATGCTCAGACTTCCTCTCCTTTTCTAATACAAACTCTAGGAAGGAGTGTTTGGTCCCTTCTTGACAATGTTCCCAACATTTCCATTTTAGCAACCAGCTCCTTCTAGTTAGTGAGAACCAGATCCAACATAGAATTTACAGAATAAAATTCCTCTCTTTTGAAGGATGAAATGATCATCAAGGAAAGTCAAGAAGTTTTTAGTTGACCAATTTTAGGGGGATGGAGAGAGAGAGAAAGAGAGAGGGGGAGAGAGAAAGAGAAAGAGAGAGAGAGAGAGAGAGAGAGAGAGAGAGAGAGAGAGAGAGAACCCTTTGAGTAGATGACTGTATCTGAAGTCCTTTATCAATATTCTATTATGTTTCTATGGCTTGTGATCCATTTCCCAAACTTCTAATCTATTTTCTTATTTGATTGAGGTAGTCTGTTTGCCAATGACAAAATCACTTCCATGTTCTCCACCATGTTTCCCTACTCTAATTCCTGAATCTTCTCATGTGAGTACTCTCCCTTAATATAAAATGTTATGCTCTCCTCTTCTCACTCCTTGCACCCTAACCCATTTACCTGTTTCATTTGGCTAAAGTAAATCTTGTCATAGGCTTTATCCCACAATGCCTCAGTGATTCATATGAAGCCAAATTTGTTTCCTTATTTGGGGATCTCTAGTTCTTCTTGTTACTTGAAGTCTGGGCATCTATATGTAGATATTTGAGGCTATGTTTTTTGTTTGTTTGTTTTTTACCACTGGCTTCTTTCTTGTGTTTCATCTCCTGTGAACCTCTGAGTACCTCAGTTGCTATTCTTCCTTTATTATGGATTCTTGCCTGGCCAATAATTTCTTTTTCAAATTTTATTTTCAGTATGCACAACATTCTTCCATATTGGGCACATATATACATAACCAAAACCCCAAAATAAGCCATAAATACACTGATGCTAAAGATATGCTTTGATCCGTATCCATCTGACTCCAATAGTTCTTTCTCTGGAGGGGGATAGCATTCCCTATCATAAGTCTTTCAGCATTGACCCAGATCATTGCACTGCTGAGAGTAGCCAAGTTTTCACAGTTGATCATCATACAATTTTGTTGTTACTGGGTATTGAGTCAATAAGTTCATCAGGTTGGGGGGAATTCTGGGAAGATGTTGGCTTAGACAGAGCAAAACTTCAGACCTCTGCAGCCTTCCATACTTTGAGAGGAAAGAAAACCAAATCTAACAACAGGACAGAGCAGGTGGATCCTATTGCTGGACAGCTCAAGAGGTACACCAAGAAAAAGGCCTGAATTCTTGAACTGTTGGGTTTGAGAGTAAAGAAGAAGGAGAATTCCAGGACCCCTCCCCCATGTGCTATGCTGAGTCTCCAGTGGCTCCTGAAATCTCCAGGTGGGCAAACTCACTAGTCTGGAGACTAACCTTGCTGGTGCCAGACTTAGGGACTTAGGGAGCTGAATACAGACTGCAGGGAGGTGGCTAGAGGAGAAAGGCAGAGAAACACAGTGAAAACACTCCATCTTGCTCCCCACACACTTTCTCTCAAGGTTTTAGCCCCAGGGCACATCAAGCCAGACAGATCAAACCCACCCAGAATTAATCCCATCAATAAGACAGAAAAGAAGTCTGCAGAGTACAGGGAAACTCCAAAACCCCTCCCCAATAGACTCTCGAGAAAGTAGATACAAACTACTATTACCAGCAGGGGAAGATCTAACATCAAAGCGCATTAAAACCATCTGCTTAATTTAATCAGCCAGCAGAGAAGAGAAGGCACCAGAGGGAAAGAAGGAAAAAATATGAGTAAACAACAGAAAAAGAAAAAAGAAACTACAATTGGTAGCTTCTTTCCAGGAAGTGAACTAAGAGCAAATGAAATAGAAGAACAAAGAACCCCAAGCAAAACCAAAGATACTCCAACAAACTGGACACAGGTTTTGGAAGATCTCAAAATTCAATTAACTCAAGAATTCAAAAAACAAGAGAGGCTGAAGTCAATTGGAAAAAGGAAATACATGAACTAAAACAAGAAAAACAAAACAATAAATTCATCAGCCTTCTTGGTATTGATTCTGACCTGCTACAACTCCATTCCTGTTTACCCTCTCTCTGCCCCCCCACCTCCACTTTCCAGCTACCCTTTACCACCTGAGATTCTACCTGGAACTTTCATATAATAAAAAAGGCCTGACTTTGCTGCTTACTCTCCCCTATTAGCCTGCTCCATCTCCACCCTGTCTGCTGAGCCTCTTGTGGATGAAAATAACTTACCCACACTCATTCCTTAATGATTAGCATACTCCCACCCCATCATACTCTCCTCATCCCAGTGAATCTGAACTCCTACCTATCATTGTACAAACCTCATTTCTCAGTCCCTACTGCCTGCTCTCTTATTCCCTTCCCCTTCAATTCAGCCCCCTCCCTATCATTCTACTTAAGATCTACCCACCCTTTCCACTCTGCTAGCTGGAATGCCTGCTCCATCTGTAATGGACTTGTTTTCATCTTAAACCTCTTCCTCTCTCCATCCTTCTGTCTCCTTAAAATCAGTGAGATCTGGATCCCTCCTTAGTTGAAGTATGTGGATGTTTATGGTGACTGAGAGTGAGAAGTCAAGTATGAAACTGAGGTGATGAGCCTGGGTAACTAGAATAGAGATGCCCCCAATAGCAAGAGGGGAGCTCAGAAGAGAAGAAGATTTAGTGGGGAGGTTTTGTTTTAGACATGATGAGTTTGAGATGCTTGCAGGCTATCCTTATGGACATATCCACAAATCAGTTTGTGATACAGAACTGTAGCTCAGGGGAGAGACTAGGGCTGGACAAATGAACTCTGAGAGCTAATGAGATAATCAAATGAGATAGTACAGAGCAAAAAGAGAAGAGGGCTCAGGACAGAATCTTGGAGGATACCCATAGTAATTCAGTGAGATGTGAATAAAAGCAGTCAGAGGAGTATTTATATAGATAGGAGGAGAATTAGGAGAAAGTAGTGTCTTGAAAACCTAGGAGAAGCTGGGTGGCACAGTGGATACAACATTGGGCTTGGGATCAGGAAGATTTATCTTCCTGAGATCAAATCCAGTCTCAGATACTTCCTAGCTGTGTGACCCTAGGCAACTCATTTTACTTTGCCTCCATTCTTCATCTGTAAAATGAGCTGGAGAAGGAAATGGTAAACTACCTCAGTATCTTTGCCAAGAAAATCCAAAAATGGGGTCACAAAGAGTCAGACAGGACTGAACAACAGCAACCGATATTTAGAAAGAGAAGGCAATGATCAACAGTATCAAATACTACAGAGGGGTCAAGAAAGATATGGGTTGGGAAAAGGCTTGATAATTAAGATAGTATTTGATAAATTTGGAAAGAGTAGTTTCTATTGAATTAGAAGATCAAAAGTCAGATTGCAGAGAGTTTAAGAGAGAGTGAGAGGGCAGGAAGTAGAAGCACTGGATGTAGATGGCATTCTCAAGGAGTTTAGCTATAAGAAGGAAAAGAGATATAGGACATAGCTAGTAGGGATGGTAGGCTCAAAAATGTTTTTTAAGAATGGAGAGGATAGAATTTTCTCAAATTATACATACCACAGTCTGCCACTTAAGCTCTCTAGACCTCAGTTTTTCTAGTTTTTAAATGCAATTGTCGGACCAGGTGACTTCTGAGTTCCCTAGCTGATCTAACATTATATTTTCAAGATCCACCTGCCATCTTATGTGGTGCTTGTCTGTGTTTGCTGAAGAGGGCTCCATTCAGTGCACTGGGGCTTTTGCTCAGGTTCCTGTGATATCATAAGGGAACACATGGGTTGGCCATCAGTTATTCTCCATTCTCACTACATAACCAGCCCATGTTCTTTTTCAATCCTTGATTTCTTTGATAAAAATAACATAAGCTATGATCATTATCCCTCCAGAAGGAACTTGATCCTTTGGGTATTTGTCTATCAAACTTCATACTGCCTACCTGCCTCTCCAGGAATAGCCTGAACTAATTAAGATTCATAAAGAATAGAGAAATCCCAGTAAGCAATTCTAGACATACCCAGTCTTGTACTCAATGAAATGAAATTAGCAAGTTGGGAGGATAAGAATCCTTTGCTAGGAATTTTCCTAAAGATGTCATTTCACTTACCATCTTCTTTTTGCTTTTTCTGTTATGGATATAGAAATGCTTATTTGATTTGGTATTTAATTTCCCAGTAAGAAGAATTCTTTAAAAAAAAAAAAAGAAAGAAAGAAAACTTGAAACTCTAAGGGTGAATTTGAATAAGGGTTAAAGTTCTTTAACTCCAGCACAGGACTATAACACTATATGTATAACCCATATCGAATTGCCTGACAGCACTGAGAGGGGGAAGGGAAAGGAAGGAGGGAGATAAATTTGATCATATAATTTAGGAAAACTAGTGTGGTAATTTGTTATAACATGTAATTGATAATAAATAAATTAATATATTTTTTAAAATAATAGCTAACATATGGTGTTTACTATGTGGCAGACACTATGCTAAGCACAACCATCATCCCATTTTAAATAGCTAATATTTATATAATGCATATAATATTCTGGACTTTGTGCTAAGGGCTTTGTGATTGCTATTTCATTTGATCCTCACAACAACTCTGGAAGGTAGGTGCTATTACTACCTTCATTTTACAGATGAAGAAACTGAGACAGATAGTAGCTGACTTACCCAAGGTCACACAGCTAATAAGTATTTGAGTTTGGTTTTGAACTTAGGTCCTTCTGACTCCCAAACTGATCCTCTATCCACTGCATCACCTTGCTACAACCTCAGACCTTATTTTTGGAGGCAGAAAATAAGAACCTACATATATACTCTTTGGGGAATGGGTTCTCTGGTTCACGTTTCAGTCCCAGAACAGGAACAATGGGGTCAGGCCACTGAGTCCAGGTTTAGTCTGCTCTCTGCTGGAGAGAAAAATAATTATCATACTTCATGAATTAACAGCAGGAATTTGGACCAGTTTTAGATATCTCTTTAGGAAAAAAAGCCTGATGGCCTTCCTAGTCTAAGGCTTGGAATATGGAAATCATTCAGTGTTTTCTTAGTCTACGTGGTCCATGACTCAGTCCCTTTTTCTCCCTCTGAGAGAGAGACACAGAGGGTGACAAAGAGAACAGAGACAGCCAGAGACACAGAGAGAAACAAAGACAGAGATTGAGACAGAAAAGGAGAGAGAGAGAGAGAGAGAGAGAGAGAGAGAGAGAGAGAGAGAGAGAGAAAGAGAGAGAAAGAGAGAGAGTGGAGAGACAGATAGACACAGAGAGAGAGGAGAGACAGACAGAGAGAAACAGAGACAGAGAGGAACAAAGACATTGAGAGATAAAGAGACAGAGACAGAGAGAGTCAGAGATAGAAAGAGCCAGAGACAAAGAGACTTAGACAGAGACAGAGACAGAGAGAGCCAAAGGAGAGATAGAAAGAGGGGAGAGAGAGAGAGAGAGAGAGAAAGGGAGAGAGACAGAGAGAAAGAGAGAGAGAGAGAGAGAGAGAGAGAGAGAGAGAGAGAGAGAGAGAGAGAGAGAGAGAGACAGAGAGAGAGAGATCTTTACCTCTTTCTATGAGGGAATAACGAATATATGCAATAAGGCCTTATATTCTTAAAATTATGTTCAGCCCTGTAAAGACCTCTCAGGTTCACTAGCCTGTAAGTCTGACCCTGCTCACACCCACAAAATATGTAATTCACAGGTTGAACTGCTTGCACGTCAGGGTGTCCAGTCAGTTCAGAGCTGGACATGTACCCATGATGACATTTTCTCACTGGGGTATGTGATAGGGGAAGCTCTGAGGGAACTGAAATAGCTCCAATAACCCTGGGAATGTGACTGTGTCCCTTTTTCCCAAGGACTATTCCTTGGCGTCTGCGTTGAATGAGGGGGCCGAGCACCACCTAGTGGCCTTTGCAAAACTTGAGCTTAGTCCAACTCTCCATTCTGAATTTGGATGGAAGTTCTCACACTGTACAAAGGACTAGGGGCTGGAAATAGGAACTGAGGACCAGCAGTAGTCACCACTTTCAGGTTGAGGCAGAGTGGGTGGACATTTGGAATGGAAAAAAAAACATTCGAGCCCTACAGATGGGCCAGGGATGGGGGCATTTCTTTTCTTTTGGTTAGGAAAGTGCAGTGACTCATATTCTTTTTGCCCACACTGGAGGAGACTGGCACTGGGTTGCCTACTTAGAAGTTCTCTGGGCATATTAAAAACAGCAACAAAAATAGTACTGCTACTATTCTATGACTTTCCTGTTTTTCCAAATGATTTTCCAGAGGTCCCGGAGCTCCCACACCCAACCCCTAGGATTTCAGCTCTTAGGCTATAGGATTGGAATGAGTCTAAATGTGCTTTTAAGAGAAACAGAGAGATGTGGGGAAGGGGAAACAAAGAGACAGATAGAGAGAGAGACAGACAGAGATAGAGAGAGGCAGAGAGAGAGAGACAGAGAGAGAGGGAGAGAGACAGAGAGAGATGGAGACAGAGAGAGAGGAAGGGAGAGAGAGGGAGGGAGAGGGAGAGACAGAGGGACAGAAAAAGAAAGAGAGGAGAGAGAGAGAGAGAGAGAGAGAGAGAGAGAGAGAGAGAGAGAGAGAATGCTTTCACCTCAGTTTAATCACAGAAAACCAGATGGATGGATGAATCCGACCCAGAAGTAGAGGAAAGAGTGATGAAGTAGAAGCCAGATGACCTGGGTCCTTATTCCCAGATCCACCATTAGCCAAGTGAATGACTGGACGGATTATTTAAGCTCTCTGAGCCTCAATTTCCTCATCTGTAAAATAGGCTAAAAATATCTTTCCTCACAGAATGAGGATTGTGTAAGCGCCACGTAGGTGTAGTTATTACAGAATCCCAGAGAAGGGAGGGACCTTAGAGGTCACCTAGTAACTCTGTCAAAAATGAAGTTAGTCTAGAATAACCTGTTTTTAATGAAGCCATTCTGGCTCTTTGTGATCAACTCTTTCTTTAAAGAAGTTTACTATCACTTTAAGGGCATGTAGTCCCCTCTGACCCCTGGAAAAACTGCCTTGGGTTTAGAATACTCTGCATATGTGAGCACTCAGAACCAGAGCTCATGAGCCCCAACAGATGTGTTTACTTGTACTAGCTAGCCAGAGGATACATTAGCTCAGAACAAAAGATATTTTATCTTTGTAGCAAATAAAAGTAGTCATGAGAAAGGCCACTCCCATGCATACATGGGGGACGTTTTACCCCAAGTCACCGGAGGGGTGGCTGGGGACCTTATGCAGAGGGCACACCTCCAAGGATTCAGCCCTTCTGGCCTGGCCTCATGCCATTCTTGCCAGGCATCCTGTTGTCTGTATTAGCTGCTGTGGTAATTCTGCTGGGCACCTCCACTGGTTTAATGATTACCAAATTGCTCCTCCCTCTCAAACGTTAGGCTTCCCATCTTGTACTGTTCTCTGCTCCCTTCTACTCAGGTGCAATGACCCTAAGCCTTTCCCTGCCAAGGTAAGGCAGGTGCTCTTTTCGGGTCACTACACCCAGGCAGGCAGACAGGTAGTCAACAAAAACCAGCAGAACATCACGCCAAAGACTGTCCTTTTAAAGGCCTTTTTCTGATGCTGACTTTGGTGCCTTTGATGCCAGCTATTTGACTTGGTTTAGAAAAGTCACTGTAACACCTATGAAATCCCTGATTGTAAATTTTTGTCTCCAAAACACATTTTGGAAGTCTGCTTCCCCATCTCCCACCCTTAATCTTCAGGATTTTTGTGAGAGGCTGGGGGATAAAACCCACTTTAATCAATCAATATTGTTTGAAACACTTAGGTGTCAGTACTAGGTTACAAGAAGAGGCAAAAGTCAGTACCTGCCCTCAATATGATTATTGTTTATTAAAAAAAATTAAGCCTTTATTTGGCTCCAAAATAAGGAAGACTTTTGTCACCATCAGAGCTGTAGTTATTGCTGTTGTTTTAAAATGAGATAATGAGTTTCAAGACATCTGAAGTATTCAAGCAGGAGCTGGATGACCCCATTCTAGTTAGGGGTTGTGTAGAAGAGGTTCTTTGTGTGCTGGGAGGTTTACCTAGATGACTTCTAAGATTCATCTTAAGTCTAACATTCTAGGGTTTCTGCCTCTTTGGTTTTTCTAGCCCTTTTAAGCAGAAGGGATCTGGAAGACTCTAATCCTTAAAGCTGTAGTGGAAAAGAGGTTGATTTTCCAAGAGTATTTAGAGTGAGTCTAACTTCATTTAACAGTTGTTATTTGTTAAATGTTAAAGTTAACACTAAGATTGGAGAAAGGGTACAATCTAATGGGATACGACCCTGAGATTCTCCCTGATTCACAAGCAAATGGACCTCAGGACAAGAACCAAAATGAGAGGAAGTAAGTGGAGTCTCTATTTCTGCCTCTATGGAACATAGCTGCCAATAATAAAAACCATTGTGTTTCTTTAGTGCTATATTCTGGCTCAGCTAAATCTCCCTGGCCTTCACAATATGACTTCTAGAATTTGGCCAGCAATCAATGTCAAATAATGGCCTGTCCTTTCCTTTCCTTCTTCTTTTTTTTTTTAACTGGAACAACTTTTGTACCCTTCCAGTTCTGAGGAATCTCTGGTCTTTCCAACTGTCCCTGATAGAGGCACAGCATTATTTATTTACCATCAAGAAAAAATAACTTTTCTTGTGGCTTAGTGGATAGGGATCTGGAACTGGAGACAGAAAGTCCTAGGTTCAAATCTCACCTCAGATACTTTCTATCTGTGTGTCCCTAGGTAAATCACTTTACCCCCATTGCCTGGCCCTTACCACTCTTCTGTCTTGGAATGGATTTATCAATTCCAAGATAAAATGTAAGAAAAAAATTTTTTAATGCAGAAATACTTAGCATGGGCTAAAACATGGGCCCAGGGGCCCTTGAAGTCAGTCTTAAAGATGATTCTCCAGGGTCTGGTACCTTCAAGGGAACTCACTACTAATTAAGGAATTCAAACAATAACAATAGCACACATTTCATTATTTCTTTAGCTTATAAAATCATTAAACTTCCTGTTTCAATGAAGATTTCTTTAGGAATGTTCTTTAGGAAGATTTCTTTACTTGTTTCCTTCCTTCCAGAATCCTAACCCATCCTCTGTCTAAAGAAACAAAACCCATTCACCTTTCCCCAGAATACAGTGCAATGAAACTATAATCATTATTTGTGTGATATCAGGTAAGTCACATAGTGTCTCTAGACCTCAGTTTCCTCATCTGTAAAATGAGCTGGAGAAGGAAAATGGCAAACCACTCTAGTATCTTTGCCCTAATGGGGTCACAAAGAGTCAGGCATAACTAAACAACAAAGATAATTTGTCTTACAGTCCCCATTCCTGCCTCTTCCTCTGACTCTAACAGACTGTGTCCCTTTCAGTCTTTTTTAGAACTTCTGCATATGTATGACTTAAATGTGCCTTCTGGCTCCAAGATCAAGACAGTTCTAAGTCATTCTCAGGACTAAGAGGGAACGTTCGTCCCTCTGAACCACTGATCCCAGGATGCCAGTCATTTCTCATACCCCCATTACACAAATACCCAGGTTTTTTCTATCCTTAAAAACAAACAAACACACACAAACAAACAAAAACAACCCCCAAACCCCTTACTTGATCAGTTTATCCCCTCCTGCTATAATCCTTTCTCTTGACTTTCAATAATCCTATCTCTCTGTCTTTCAGGAACCTTTCCATACTTAAGGCACATGACCCTCTGCTCTGTGTTCTATGGTTCAGTTAAATTGGCTTACTCATTGTTCTGTCTACACAACATTCTACCTCCCAACTCTACTCCTTTTTTGCGGGCTCTCTTCCCAAATCTGAAATACACTCCCACCATAAGTCAAGTGCTACTTCCTACCGGAAGCCTACTCTCTGCCAGTTGCTAGAATGTCTATCTCCAGGGTCTAGAACCTAGTGGGTACTTAATTAATGTGTGTTAATTGGCAGTTCCCCCCTTTTCTTCACCCCCAACTTAGTTTGTTTCTGCTTCATATTTTGTGCTTGTTATTTTCCTTCAGTAAAATGAAAGTTTCTTTACTCAATCAAATTCCTCAGCTTCACCTTTAACACCCTAAAACTGTTCACTTCTAATTCTAACCTATCTTTATGAGTTTATTTTCCATTTTCTTTTTTATGAACTCATTTCACATTCCAATGAAAATGACCTTTAAAACAACACCAGCACCAAAACAAAAACAAACAAAAAAACACTTTACCTTCTATCTGAGAATCAATTCAATTCTAAGGCAGAAGAGCAGTAAGGACTAGGCAACTGGGGTTAAGTGACTTACCCAGGGTCACATAGCTAGGAAGTGTCTGAGGTCAGATTTGAACCCAGATCCCACACTCCAGGACTGGCTCTCAATCCACTGTACTACCTAGCTGTCCCCAAAATGGCCTTTTTGCTAAACAAGCTCTATTATTTATTGTGCTTGCCATGATAGCATGCTGTTTTTCTCAGTGCTTAACAATTTGTTCCAGCATCTTGCTGGAGATTAATCTACTAGACTTCTGTTTTTTAAATATTTCTCTTTGAAAGTCCCTTTTCAGATGACATAAGGCTATTGTCTCAGTTGTTGAGCTTAACTAGACTTGCGGCTGGATTTAAATGGAGAAATAATTGATAATGACTTGAAAAAGCTATGGTTGAAGGAGAAAGGCACTCCTTTGAGTAATGGACAGAGCCAAGAATGAAGGTCCTATGCCGAAGCATTACAAAAACAGACTCGGGCTCCTCTCTGTTCAGTCCAAAAAGCCTTTGTTCCTCTTGATCTCTATGAAGACCCCATTTTTAATTTAAGGTAAATCTACCCTGGCTTGGCAAGCTCTGTTCTTTTCCAGAACAGGAGGAAATAGCTGCTAAAGTGTGGGGAGCAAGCACAAAGAACTCATTAGGATTAATCATTTATTCCGTGTTCCTATCCCCAGAATCTCTATTGATGATGATCTTGGATCCAAATGAAAGGGTAATTAAGGACAGAATGCAAATGATTCCAAGTGCTGTAATTACCTCCATAATTGAAATTTTCTAAATTAAATCTGAAAAATTTCAAAACTAGATAACATTTCTCCCATTATAGTGAATCTATTATGTAATTAGTTTATAATAAGACACAGATAAGGGCAGATGACCGAGTGGTCATAAACGTAAGTTGTCCCAAAGGCCACCCTCAGGAAACAAGTTGAGGACAACATTCTGGATGGATTGAGAAAGTTGATTTTGGTTGTTGCCGAGGAGGGGAAAGGAAGGCTAGCTGAGCACTTTGGGTGCTGTCCTATATTTCCAGGGTGGGAGGAAAGTTGAAGGAGTTGGGAATAGGGTAGTTGAGTCCCATGGCCTTCCCATAGTCCTTCTGTGAAAACAAAAACAAAAACTCTCTCTGCCAGTATTAGGGACCCACCAGTTCTTTTCACATCAAGCCACCCCCACCAGAGGGCAATGCTTATTAACTACAGCCACCACTTAACCAGCCAGGAAATCAGATCAGAGAGGTGACAGGCTTCTTATCCTCTCAATCGTAACTTTGGAGCCAGTCAGTCTCCGTTCTGCAGGAGTCCTGAATACTGCTCACAAATGCCCGGCTTGGTGAAGGTCACTTGGCTTAAAGGTCAGCCGTATTTGGTCCAGATTAACAGGAGAGTTCATTCTTTAACTCCTGAGACACTTTTAGTCCGTTTTCTTTAAGCAGCATAGCAGGAGAACTGAGAGAAGTTTAGGTGAGACCACATATAGTCCATCACCTGCCCAGCCTTCATATAATTTCCCTATGGCTCCAACCACAAAATAATTTAAATACAGAGCCATTTCCTATGCAAAGAATCTCCAATCTTTTTTGATTCCAGCCCCTTATTATCAGTAAAACAACAGCAAAAAAAAAAAAACAGAATATTGAACATGAACTCCCAGTATATGTACAGTTGCTCATTTATAAATTATTTATATATACTGCCATAGTAATTATGTAATTGGTGTACTAATGCCGACGCTGGTTCTTGAGAACCAATTGTTCAATTTTCAGTGTCATCATTTATACCTCTGAAATCAGCAAATGCTACAAATCAGAGTCTAGATTTATGGTTTTGTTGATTGTTTGGACTTCAAAAAGTGATGTGGAAAATGTTAATAATGCAGATTAAATTTAAAAGCGTCGTAGATAAATTTGGTGGTGGTGTTGGAGATAGCTATTAAGTATCCAGCACAGCCTTGATTTATAAAGGTTATAAAACTTACACAAACCAGACATTAAAATAGTGAAATGTAAAGAAGAAATATTACATTATAGAATCTATAGAAAATCATTGAAGCTTATTGAATAGAGTGACAGGGAGGATTCATATTAGCAGCTGTGGGGAGGAGGGATTGGAATGGGAAGAGACTCAAGGCAAGAAAACCCACTAGGAGACAATTGCAGCAATGCTGGGAAGAGGTGATGAGTGCCTAAACCAGGGAATTGGCTGTGTAAGTGCGATAGAGATGAGAGATGGCATAAAGGTAGAAATGACAAGATTGGCAACTGATCAGCTATGAAGGGTGAGAAAAAATGAGGAGCTAAAAATAACACTAATGTTGCAAACCCTGGTAACTAAAAAGATGGGGGTGCCAACAGAAATGGGCAAGTTTGGTAGAGGACTAGATTCAAGAGAAAAGATAAGGAATTCTGTTTTGGACATGTAGAATTTGAAATGTCTAAGGGGACATCCATCATGTTCGTAACAACCAATATGCAGTTGGTGATGTGGGACAGGGGTTCAAAAGAGGAATTAAGAGTAGATATAAATAGGGGCAGCTGGGTAGCTCAGTGGATTCAAGAGTCAGGCCTAGAGATGGGAGGTCCTAGGTTCAAATCCGGCCTCAGACACTTCCTAGCTATGTGACCCTGGGCAAGTCACTTGACCCCCATTGCCCACCCTTACCGCTCTTCCACCAAGGAGGCAATACATAGAAGTTAAGGGTTAAAAAAGTAGATATAAATAAATCTTTGAATCACTTGCATAGGGTTAATTAAATCTATGGCATTTGATGAAGTCATCAATTAAGAAAATGTACATAGGCAATATTAACAGTCAACAGGAAGGCTATGGATAAACATCCATCAGAGGAGTCTGAGGAGTAATCAAAGAGGTCAGAACAGTGTCATCACCCAGTGATAGGAAAATATATGTAGAAGGAGAAGATGGCCCAATGGAGTCCAATGTTGTAGAGAAGTTGAGAAGGATGAGGACTGAGAAAAGACCATTAGATTTGGAAATTAGTAGGTTGCTGGTAACTTTAAAGAAAGCAATTTCTTTAAGTGTGGAGTCAAAGATAATATGGTTGAAAACCTGGGAGACTCAAAGAAAGGTAGTAACCTTGATGGAAATAGGAAATTCCGAAGAGGGATGAGTTTTAATGGAAAGTTAATGTTAAAATCACAATGCCTATTCATCCTGTACCACTGAAAAATGAAAAGTGGGAGAAGAGAACTTATTCACTGGCCATTGCCTAGAGTCCAGAGTGTGTTCATTGAGGGAACAGTTACAAAGATAACATGGAGGTTAAGGTAGAAATGCACCTACCTAAGGTGGGTATGGATGGACAGGGAATTTTGCTTACCTAGCTGCTGTTGGTGCTTTGGTCTTATTAGAACATAACTTCTGTAAGGGACTCATCACTAGAACAGCCTTAGAAGTAGCTGGCTATAGGAGAAGGTAAAGTGTGGGCGTGTTGAAGTGGGTGGGGTAATTGTGTTAGAGATAGGTCCATGACTGTCTATAGGGAGGAATGCTATACCACCCACTTTTCCCACACTCTGATTTGTTGAACATAAATTTCTTGGGGACCACCTATGGTACCCTAGTGGTGTCATTCCATGATAGAACAGCCCCTAGGGGACTCTTGAGACTATTGGTCTAGGAAATGACCAAAACCAGTATGGCAAAGATCAAAGTCAAAAGATTTTGCTTTTCTCCTGAGCTGCAACAGCCTACCAGAACAAGGTAACAGAATCTGTTCTGTTCAAAATTGGAAGGGACCTCACAGACTGTCAGAACCTGGACTAGTACAGAGAGTTAGGCTCTACCCAAGATACCAATGTATTTGGAAGGTATATCCCCCACCAACTACCACCTCTAACTGGTCCCTCCTCTGCTTTCCTTCTTGTTCTCAAAATCCAGTGGTCATCAAATTCCAAACCCCCCTTCCTACCATAGAGGGATAGTAAATATTCCATCCATCTCCCTTTTCTCCCCATATACCTGATCTTGGGATAGTTGCATTTGAGATGCCAAGTGAACAACTAGGGAAAATCATTGGCAAAGAATACAAAGTGTTCGTGCCTGCCCTGGCTGCTTCATGATTCAGGTAATTCAATGGAAAGATCACTCTATTCAGTTAGATGAACAGAGTTCAAATCCAGACCTTGGCACTCAGAAAATTTTATCACCTTGGACAGGTTATATCACTTCTTGAACTATAGTTTCCCCATCTATAAAATTATTAGGTTGAAGTTGATGACCTCTAAGATTCCTCTTGGCTCTAAATCTATGATCCTTGACCTCTTTCTCCACCATTCCTTTCCTAGAGATACTGTCACATGGGTAATCTTCTCCAAAGGTGGCTGCCTCTTCTTTTACATTTTGCCAGGAGGAAGAGTTACATACATTTTATGGACCTTTGGGTAAATCTCCCTCTTTGTCAGGAAGTTCTTGGCTCTTAATCTCCCCCATTCCAGTCCCTGACCTCTCTCTTAGTTTCTTAAATTTCTCCCCTTCTTTGACTTTTATTTCTGTTCTGCCTCAACTGCACTCAGGAATAGTCACACCTTAAACACCCTGCCCCATCCCCGCCCTAACCAACTGAAATTGTCTTGGATGTCAGAATTCCTACTTATAGTTCCAGAGGCTGTTGAGTTCCTCCTGTGCCTGAACAAGAATCCATTCTATGACATGCCCATGAAAGGGTCATCCAGAATGTGTATGAAAGACACTTCCAATAAGGGAGAAAGTGATTCCCCTGCTTCTAGAGGTTGCCCATTTACTTCTATATAATATAACTAATTTTTAGGAAAATTTCCCTTATATCAGGCCTAACTAAATCTGACTTTCTACAAATTCCCCCTATTTCTCTTAGCTCTATGCCCTGGGGCCAAGCAGAACAAATTTAATCCATCTTCTCATTAAGCATTTCTTCTCCAGGCTAAAAATCCTCAGTGTTCCTTCCTCAGGTCTTCATATGCTATGATCTTGAAGTCTGACACCATACTGGTCATTCTCAACAGCACATCCTACTGATTTTCTGAAAGTTCTCCTGTTTAGGTCCTTTCTAGCTCTAAATTCTATGAACTATCATATGACTCACTCTATTCAGCTTTGTTCCCAAGTTACTAATTGCTCCACCTACATATAAAATTTTCTTGCCTATTATTGTGTTTTTGGAGTCCATCAATCACAGCAGTCAAGGTATGCTTATGACTTCTGTTACATTGGTTTCAAATCCTACTAGTAGAATTCAACCAAGAAGATGTTCTGCCTTCAGATGGTTATTACCAAAGTTTCCCAGTGCTGCACCCAAACTTCTATACTCTGGCCCCAGCCTTTTTTCCCCTACTCCCTCTTTACATATATCTTACACTCTAGCTACCATTTCCTGGACCTTCCTCGGGTTTTTCTTTTTTTCTATCTCTTTGTTCATGTCACTTCCTGGATTGCTCTCTTATATCCTCTGCCTAGTAGAATCCTACCTGCCTTTAAAGACTGCAAAGCCCAAAAGGTTTCCTAGATTATCCTAACTGAAATTAATCTCTTTTTTCCTGGAATTCCTATAGAGTCCTGTTGGTTTGACTCTTATGGCAGTCACCACATATGCCTTATTTAGACACGTATAGATCATAATGCATCATTTCCTCTCTAGATCATTTGACAGATGAGGAAACTGAGGCATACAAAGTTGAATGATTTGCCTAGAGTCACACAGCTAGTAAATATCTAAGGTGGTTTTGAACTCAGGTCTTTCCTGACTCTAAGCCAGGCATTCTACATTCTGTAGGTAGTTCAGTGGAGCTCCTGGTCTAGAGTCAGGAAGATGTGAGTTCAAATATGACCTCAGACGCTTACTCGCTATGTGACCTTAGGCAAGTCACTTAATACTGTTTACCTCAATTTTGTCAACTATAAATGAGCTGGACAAGAAAATGGCAAAGCACTCCATTATCACTGCCCAGAAGACCCCAAAAGGGGTCATAAAGAGTCAGACATGATGTGATAACAACTAAATAGATCATATTCCCCTTGCTAAATTGCAGCGATGATATTTGATTTATTAGTATATTCCATCTAGCAACTAGCTTGAGGCTTTGCACATATGTGGGATATAGTGGAAAGGATCCATGGTGTAAAGTTGGAAGACCTAGCTTTGAGTCTTGGCTTTGCCCTTTACTGATCACAGGATCTTGAATAAGTTATTTGACCATTGTGAGACTTGGTCTTCTCATCTATAAGATGGGGATAATGATATACTTGCACTATCTGTCCCACAGGGTTGTTGTGGAAAAAAGGGCCTTATAAATCATAAAGCAAAAGTAAGCTTCTTCATGAAAAGAGCCATTTTTTTTGTCTTTGTAGCATTAGTGTTGAACATGGCGCTTGGCTCATAGTAAGCACGTAATAAATGTCTATTAAGTTGAATTTAACTGAATAATAACTATGCATTGTTAGCAATGCTAATAGAATCACAGAATTAGAACTAGAAGGCATCTTAGAGGCCACTGAGTGTAACCTCTTCATTTACAGATGAGAAAGGTTGGATGATTTGGTTAGAGACTGTATGAGGGGGGTTATCAGATATACGGGGTATACTCTGGTGACCCCCTCCTGACTGGTATATGAGGGCCAAAGCTTTTCACTTCACCCCCCCCTTACTGGGAAGACTTTTTAGGGTGTAGTTCACGAGGGGACTCCCCAAAATGTAAGGATTGTTGTGGAGATGATAAAGGAATATGTTAGGAGTTGTTTGAGACCTAAATGGACTTTGTCCAGTACCCAGAGCCACTGACGTAAGCTAAAGCACCCCCCCACCCAGTCCCTCCAAATGATTCTCCCTCCAAGCTGGAATAAAATGTTCTTTCCCACCCTTCGTCCACCCAATACACCACCCACTCCCAAATCATTGCTCCAAATTCTGACTAAAGTAATTAACAAGGATTTTATTTGAAGATAAAGAAATTCGGAGTTCAGGGAAAGGGCTTGGGATTCAGGATGGAGGGTAAGGGTCAAGCTTCTCCATCTAGGTGAGTTTCTCTCTGGGGAGAGCAGTACTGGATCTCTTCTGTAGATCTATTCAGTAACTGTCTTAAGCCCCAGTAACTCCTATCCACTAAACTAACTAACTAAACTGAGGGAATAACAGGGTTATGGATCAAGCCAGTTCTGAAAAGTCCCACGAGCCCACTCCCCCCAGGAGTCCAGGCTCTATGGCCAAGATGGAATAACTGCTATATCAAAATCTTTTCAATTGGTGAAGAAGTAGGCAGATCAATTGTAGCAGTTGTAATATTCAAGGAAAGTCTCTATTTGGGGGGTTCAGGGGCACCAGATTCTCACTGGATCAATACCACCCACCTCCTTCACCCAACCAAGGTTCAGAGAGAAGGGTGTGGCAAGTGGAATCTCCTTCTGAATACTCTTCATCACTCTGGCCCCTCCTCAACAGTCATTCCCCTAGCTTGTCAAAGATGGAGGAATACCTGTCCCAAGGAGCTAGACCTCATACCTTATGAACCAAGAAAGCAGTCTTAGTTGTTGCAAGGACAGATAAGGCCAGTGACAATGATGTGGCAGAGGAATGTGGCAGAGAAATGGGTGCAGAAGAAATTATGAGTTATGGGTTGGTAGATGTAACACAAAGTTACAAAGATATGAATGAGGAGGAGTTGCAAATGCAGAAAGATATAATAGAAATTAAGGAGAGAATTTATGGGAAAGGAAACAGTGATGTGGGGTACACTGACAGAAAACCAGGCACATCTGCACAAGTTCTTGATAAAAGCTTGAAGAAGGTAGCATTCATTGATTCTCTCTATGGGGGGACAGAAACATCATTCTGTAGTAAGACTATGGATCATTTACATGTACAGCAAGGCCAAGCAACAAGGGCAATGATTTTAGACAGGTGTTCTAATGGGGATCTCTTAAAAACAGACAGTGTCAACAAGGGAGAAGGGCTCCTGCAGACCACTGAGAAGGAAAGTACTAAATTCTCAGACACAGGCACTACCTCTTCTCTACCACCAATTAGGGAAGCTGGAAAGGAAAGTGGAAAGTCTGGTAGCTACAATACTAAAGGAATTTTAAAGCTAGATCCTGGAGCTAGGGAATTTGTACCAAGCCTACTTCAGGGTCAAGTGCATGAAGATGTAGCACACTTTCAAGCCTGTGATACTCCAAAGAGAGCTGCCTTTGGAGTAGATTCTGAGTTAATGCATTTAAAGGAATTCAATTCCATAAATGTCAGTAGCCAAGAAAGGAACAAAATGACGCCAATAGGGACAAAGGAAGAATCTACAACACTGACTTTGTTTCCTATGCAAAGTACATCTGCAGTTAAGTTTCCTGTTAATGACATGGAGTCTAGGGAACAAATACAAGAAGAAAGCATAGACTCACAGGATTGGGATGTGGTCATGAACCAAGAACACATTCCCAATTCTGAAGAATTTCCTTTAATGCAGAGAAATACCTCTCCTGAATCTAACTTTGCACAGAGCATGTTCAGTAAAGAGAAGGACACTCTACCTTACACATGGTCTGGGAAAACTGAGATACACTTTGACACTGATAGGCCCATGAACAGTCCAGGGATGCCAATTCAGGCATTGGCAGTCCAAAAAGCCACTTTTGAAGGAGACTTACCATCATTACACTCACAGAATCCTGAGCCAGCACAGACAGAAGTCCTAGAATATGATCAATGGGATTTGGGGGACATTGAGATAGAAATGCCTTTGGTACCTGTTGATCAGACAGCTAAAGACAGGGAACCTTTGGTTATGGTGACAATAGGAGATCAAATCTGTCCTGCTCTTATTGACACCGGAGCAACCCAGTCTGTGTTGATATCAGTGCCAGAAAATTGTGCACTAATGGGGTCTGTGAGATTAAAAGGAGCCACTGGGCAGATGGAGTTGGTGCCCAAGCTAAGATCTAAGATGGTGAAAATAGGCCCAATAACTTTAGATCATTCCTTTTTGTTGATACCCAGTTGTCCATCCAACCTCCTGGGGAGAGATGTTCTTTGTAAATTAGGTGCCACTATCCATTGTGATAGGTAAGGCCAGATATTCCTACACTTACCCAAGTAGTCACTCAAACACCATCCTTTGCTATTCCTAGGGCAAGTGGAGGGTGATGAGGAGGGACAACATATGGGGAGTATCTTTGAAATACCGAAAGATATCCCAGAGGCAGTTTGGGCTAAGCATTCAACTGATGTGGAAATTTTAAAATCTGTCACCCCTGTTAAGATCGAGGTGAAAGAGGGTACTCCACCTAGAGTCCCTCAGTATAGGTTGAGCAAAGAGGCCACAGAGGGTATCAGGCCCATTACCCAAAGTCTCCTGGAACAAGGCATTTTGGTCTATACTATATCCAAATACAACACACCTATTTTGCCCATTAAAAAGCCAAAGAAAGATCCAAATGGCAAGACACAATGGCATTTTGTGCAGGATCTGAGAGCAGTGAACAACTTTGTTAAGAAGGGACATGCACTGGTACCTAGCCCAGCAAATATCATCACCAAGATTCCAAGTAATGCTAACTGGTTCACGATCGTGGACCTGTGCTGTGCATATTTTACTGTACCCCTGCATGAGTCCAGTCAGAAGATTTTTGCATTTTCCTGGGAGGGCAAGCAACTCTGTTGGACCAGAATTCCACAGGGTTTCGCAGAAAGTGCAAATATCTTCTGCCAGATCCTGCAAAGAGATCTTGAGTCCATCATATTCACCAAGAGCAAGTTAGTGCATTATGTTGATGACCTTTTGCTAATGTCACCAAGTGCTCGTGTGTGTCAAAGAGACAGCAAATATCTGTTGCAAGAGCTATGTAAAAGGGGACACAAGATTTCAAAAAATAAGATTCAGTACCTTGGCTTCGTGTTGGAGAAGGGTATAAGACAGATTTCCCAAAAAAGAGTTGCATATATACAGAAGCTGTTCATGCCTAAGACCAAGAAGCAGCTCCATGCAATATTAGGAATCAAGGGTTACTGTAGGCAGTGGATACTTGGTTACAGTCTGATCTCAAAACCTCTGACAGACTTGACTAGGAACACTGTCTCAGAAACTTTAAAACTGACACGGGAGCACAAGCATGTGATAGAAAAACTGAAAACAGCTGTGTTGTCCAGTCCTGCACTTGGAATCCCTGACCATGCAAAACTGTTTCACCTGTTTGTGCATGAGGACAAGGGAATAGCCAGTGCTGTATTGATGCAGATTCTTGGGGATCAGTTCAGACCAACAGCCTATTACAGCTCCCAGCTAGATGTTGTAGCTAGAGGGATGCCACCTTGCATGAGAGCAATTGCACCTACAGCCCTAATGGTTAAGAAATCTTCAGATCTGGTTTTGGGATGCAGTATTATGCTGTACTCTCCTCATCAAATAGATACCATCTTGAAAAAGAGCAACCTGCAAGCATTTACATCCAAACACTTATCCCAATATCAAATTGTGTTGCTGGGCAATGAGATCCTAACTTTCCATCGTTGTAAGGAGATCAACCCAGCTACACTAATGCCAAACTTACTGTTAGAAGGGGAACCCATCCATAGCTGTGCAGATACCTTGGACATAGTTCAGAAAACTAGAGGTGACCTGACTGATATTCCTTTGGTCTCTCCCGATCTGACTTTGTTTACCAATGGTTCTGCATTTGTGGTAGATGGGGAATGGTATACAGGTGCAGCTGTAGTAACTCAAGATGAGACTTTATGATATGCAGTTCTACCTAAATCCATGAGTGCTCAAGGTGCCGAAATCCTGAGTCTCACCAGAGCTTTAGAAAGTGGCCAGGGTCAAAGGTTGAATGTTTGGACCGACAGTAAATATGCATTTACTGTAGTCCATTGTACAGGCCAAATTTGGAAATATTGGGGATATATAACTGCTAGTGGAAAGGAGGTAACCTATGGGAGCCTTATAAACCAATTCCTGAAAGCTGTACAGTTACCTAAGGAAGTAGCAGTGATGCATTGCCGATTGCATCAAAAGGGTGTGGATGAAGTCTCATTAGGAAACAGGAGGGCAGATATAACAGCAAAATATGATGCCCGATTTGGTCCCATCCATGTGCTGAACTTCTCCTTGGTGGATGAAGCAGATCTAAAACAGGCATACTCCTCAAGGGAAGTGAAGCACTGGGTAGAAGATCTAGGGGCCAAATTAGTGAGAGGTGTATGGTTTTCTAGTGAAGACAAACCCATTGTTCCAAGATCTTTATATAATACCCTATGAAATGCATTGCATGCCAAAGGCCATTATGGGGCCCAATCCCTGGTGGATGGCATTCGAAGACACTGGACGGCTCCTGGCATATCCACATGTGCAATTAGAACATGCCAGAAATGCAAGATTTGCTTGCAGTATAACCAGGGCGTGACCAGAATTAAGGGACTAGGAGGCAGACAATTGGCATATACCCCATTTGAGTGCTTGCAGATCGATTATATATCGATGCCCAATTGTCAAGGACACAAATATGGCCTAGTCATCATTGACAGGTTGACTCGATGGCCAGAAGTGTTCCCTGCAAAGAAAAACAATGCAGCCTTTGTGGTGAAGACACTTCTGAGAGAGGTAGTTCTGAGATTTTCTGTACCAGCTAGAATTCATTTGGACCATGGGTCACACTTTTCCCAAAACATCTTGCATGAGATTTATAAGACCTTGGGGATAAAGAGAAGCTTACATTCAGTCTATCACCCCTCATCCTCAGGGCAAATTGAAGTCTGCTATAAGAGAATTAAAACTCTGATTGGAAAAGTGTGTTCTGAAAGCCATCTGAAATGGGTATAAGCACTCCCCATTGTTCTTTTTTATTTAAGAAATCAACCCTGTAGTGTCACAAGATTGTCACTATATGAACTTCTGTATGGGCATGCTCCATGGCATAGTTCATCCCAGAAGTCAGCTCTCTTGTCCCACATTGGAGCTGAATGTCAGCTATATAGATATATAAAAGCTTTAAAGAAGAGACTGCATGAATTGCACAAACTTGGCTTGTTAACCCAAAGAGTTCCTTTAGACTTTAGCTTACATCAGTTGAAACCGGGAGACATGGTCTACATAAGGAACTTTACAAGAAAATCTGTTCTAGACCCTAAATGGGTTGGGCCTTACCAAGTACTATTAACTAGTCCAACTTGTGTGAAAGTTGAGAACAGAGACCCCTGGTTTCATGTCACACATGTGAAACCTGTGAAAGAACATGTTGTACATGAAGAACACCATGAAGAACCTCCTGACTTAGAGCAACATGAAATGAATGCACTGCCAGAGATCCACAGCAAACAGAATGTACTGTTGAAGAAGTATAACTGCTTGAAATCTTAAAAAGGAAAAACTCAACAACAACAACAAAAGAAAAAAAAACTGCAGAATTTTTTTACAACACAAAAATAACACAAAGTTAACACAATTACATCACAACAACTATTGTTCCTGATTAAGAAGGTGACAAGCTGACCACCTGGCAAGACAATAGATGACAGACAAGAATGCATGCGGTATAGATGAAGAAAAGAAGAACACAGAAGCTACAAGCTGCAGAAATTCACAGCAGAGGTGGCACGAAGGAATGGACAATCACAAGAGTGTTGTAATCTTCATTAAGTACTGTGCAGGAAGAGGACTGGAAGGAAGAAATACGTGAGGCAGCAATATCATGTCATAAACACACATTACACAAATGAGACATCACATGGTAGTTTGCATGCCACACTACATAGGCTACACAAGGAGAATTGTGGTTCTCCAGTGGGTCAGAAGACCAGTGCAGTAAGGGGTAAGTATGTGCATGCATCAGTACTCCTTAGTTCATTGAACACAACACAAATTGATTGTTCATCTTTTTAACATAGACCTCATGTAGATAAATGAGTGTCTCTTTTGTATATATGTATTATGTGTACATATTCAATGTGAATAGCTGTATATAATGGAAAGGTATCCTTGGATCTCTAACATAGCAAAAGATCCATTGTTCGTTTTTTGATTTGGTAGACATCAAAGTAACTTCCATCTGTAAATAGGCATTGTGGATAGCCTGTATTATAATTACTAACCCATAGTATAGAGTTACTAATACCTTAGGGAAAGGTAGCTTTAGGGATCTTTGAAATACAGTTAGTCAGGGAGAGTCACTATAGTCTATAAGAATAAGTAATGTATATAGCTTTGCATATACTCATGACTAACAAAATAAAATTAATATGCTAATAATTTAGAACTTAGGATTATTAATACCACTAACATAGCTTAAGTAAGGTACTAACATGAAAACTTAGAGTTATATGTGTAGACGATTCTATAACACTTGGCTCATGGAGTTTTACCATGTTCTTTTTGTTATGAGTTAGGAGCAAGTTGAAAAAACTCTGTAGATTGTTACATTTTTTTTGTTGAATGTGTTTCAAAGATGTTTACATTGCATGCTTTAGGGATAGTGTTTGCAACTTATAATTGTTGCAGTTTTGATTTTGTTTGTGATATTCTGTTACATTTGTTATGATGTGTGTATTTTATACCAAAACTCGTTTTTTCCCTTGTTTAAACTTTCCTTTTTCCCTCCTTAGATATGGGTAGATAGTATAATAAGCCATAGCATTGCAAGATTGTTAAGGTATTAGGAATAAGACATTTAGGAAGTTGTTTAGGTTTAGTGTAGATAGGGTAGACTGTGCTGATATATCTTAAGCCTGCAGAATTTCCAGTGGAAATTCCTACTAGAAAAGGGGGAATTACTGTTATGTAAAGGATGGCAGCATGGAATCCCTGTAAAATACAGGGTCAGCCTCACCCAGAATTCCAGGGGACCCCACCTGGAGAACTTTGGGTGAGGGGACAGTTGAGAGGGAGTTAGTCAGTTGCTTCTGGGGGTTTAATGTGGGCAGATCTCACTGCTTACTGCTCTTGACTTGGGGGTTCCCCTGAGAGGGCCATTGTGGCTAAACCATTGTGGTTTATACTCCGGAGTTAGCCTGCTTAGTAGGGTTAGTCCTTACCAACATCAATACAACAATTATTTAGTGATATAGAGATTAGAAATATTCACTATTAACAAGAGAGCCAGTTTATCCAAGTGCCCGTCACTCCCTCCTGAGTGGGGGAAGGGTAGCTTCAACCTAACAGATCAGGGTTATCCTTTCCTTATCCAAACCGTAATTACCCCCTCTAGCAATTCCCTTTCCTTCTTAATATAAGCTTTATCTACAATATCTGTGCCTGGGAATTATTTGGGGATACTTACTGCTCTTAGTTACCATCCTAGCTTGAATCCTCTCAGCTGCCAGTTTTAAGATCAGATCCATCTCAGTCCTCAATATTTAGATAACTAGCTCCTACTTATTCCTCTATCAGACCTGAGGAGAATATAAGTTAAGGAAAGGGAACATCATTGGAGTTCAACAGAAACTTGCCAGAAGTACCTCAGCCTGTCTCCATTTTCCAACTGAAAATCAACTGCTTGGGGGGGAGGGGTTTGAGAGCCAGGAGTGTCTAACCCCCTCCCTTCTCACTGAAGCTTGTCAGTCAGTGTCTGTGACTTGGAGGTTACTGGCCCTTCCATAATTATCTGCTTTCCCAAACTATCTGTTATTATCAACATAATACTCTGGCCCGTCCTCAACAGTCACTTCCTCAAGATTCTTTCTGGGGGGAGGGGGGGGACGGGCAACTGGGTAGCTCAGTGGATTGAGAGCCAGGCCTAGAGATGGGAAGTCCTAGGTTCAAATCTGACCTCAGCTACTTCCCAGCTGTGTGATCTTGGGCAAGTCACTTAACCCCCATTGCCTAGCCCTTACCACTCTTCTGCCTTGGAGCCAATACACAGTATTGACTCCAAGATAGAAGGTAAGGGTTTAAAATTTAAAAAAATTTTTTTAAAAATAAGATTCTTCCTGGGCTTGTTCTGAATTCTACTTCAGAGGTGCATGCCTTGCTTGGTTTTCTTCATTTAAGTACAATCAGTCTGTTACAAGACCCACAGCTAGTGATTATCTGAGGCAGGATTCAAATCTAGAACTTCTTGACTCTAAGTCTAATATTCTATACTCTATACTATGTTGCCTCAATACATATTGCTATGACATCGTTGGGTAATGTCTTGACTTGCTGGTAAATTGGATTTAAGTAAGGCAGAGCTGTACAGTCTCACTCTCTCTTCCTGAGTCATTGAAGTCTAGTGGCAAGATAAAAATCAGGATGACTGATGACAGATTGGGATGCTGTAGATGATGTTGACATCCTTGATGTCTGACCAAGCTCTAGGTCCTCCATGGTGCCTGCTTCAGCTGCCTTTGTGGCATTGGAACAAATTGTTCTCATCCATCCTTTCCACCAAGGAAAGTCTTCACATGTTTGGGATAGACATTTCCCTAACTCAGCAGTGAGTTTGAGACCCCTCGGTTACCCTCAACTGTGTTATTTGGAATTTTGAGGGTTCCACTGAGAGGTATTTGAGGCTCATTTGAGCCTTGGAATACTTAGATGTGTGACAGACTTCCTGTGGACATTTGGGGGACTTTGAAAATACATTTTCCATGATTCAATGGGTTTCTGGTTTTGACGTGATGACATCAACCAACGTGAACCAACATAGAGTGTGGCTTAAATTGAGTGGTCGAGCTTGGGACTTCCTCTTCAGTATGTAGGAGAGGTGAAAGAGGATAATGACTAATGGTGGGGCAATTGAAATAGATCTTAGCCAGGCGCGTGGTCATTTCTTTATTTTACCAAGATGGCCCTAATTAAAATATTACTTCTCCTTTTACTCTCAGTCTCTATTATTTTTAATTATTACACAACCTAGGTTAGCCTGTGTGCTGAGATGGTTTTACCAGAGTGTGGCTGATGGACATTCTGTACCTTCTTGGAGCAACAGTTGAAAGTTAGCAAAAGGTAGACACTGAAGGTGGATGAACAGCCCTGAAAAGGGCTCAGAAAGTCCTCATACTAGAGGTGCTAGTCCTCTCTAAACATCCCATACACCTCAATAAACATTTGGTGAGTGAATCAATGAATGAATAGCTGAATGTACCTGAGCATCATTTCCCAGACAAGTCTTGGGTTCAGAGTTTTTTTTATTAATAAAACTTCAGGTAGGGGAATTCTAAGTGTGACTTCCAGTAATTACCATCTTGGTCAGAAATCAGCCTTTTCAAGTGTGAGTTATCTACTACTTGGATGTAATTGGGTCAAGGCATAAGCGGAAGGCAATTAAGCATTTGCCAACTGTTAAAGAGATTGGCTGGGGCCATTCGTTCTTTCTTTTCTACCATGTTTTGGCCTGGATATCCCAAAGATCATTTGTTCAAAGGAGGCTTTTCTGGATGGATACAACAAGGAAAAGATACCTCAAGTGTATGTTTCAAAGAGCTTTTAAAATCAGTATCAACTGGGAATACAAAGACTAAACAAAGAATGGTTTGTCACTCAAGTTTTCTCTTGGAGGAAATGGATGTAAAAAGACAAAGATAGAAATGTGATAATTTGAGGAAAAAGCACTAATAACTAGGGGGAAATCATGAAAGGCTTCTTGTAGAGTTGTCCATAAGCTGAGTGATGAAGAAAGCTAAGGATTATAGAAGGTAGAAATGAAAAGAGAGCACATTCCAACAGGAGGAGTTAGCCTAGAAGTAGGACATAGCATTCAAGAAAAGGGAAGTATGCCTCTTTCTTGGTTGGAAGATAGTGAAAGTTGTACAGAATAAGCCTAGCAAAATAAATTGGATTGTTTGTTGTTGCTCAGTCATTTCAGTCATGTCTGACTCTTTGAGACCTCATTTGGAGTTTTCTTGGCAGAGATACTGGAGTAGTGTGCCATTTCCTTCTCCAGCTCACTTTACAGATGAGAAAACTGAGGCAAACAGGGGTAAGTGACTTGCCCTGGGCAAATCACATAGCTAGTAAATATCTGAGGTTGGATCTGAACTCAGGTTCCCTTCCCATTTCCCTTTCAACTGATACATCAATATTTGTTGATGGAGTGTTTATATTTATATTTTAATTTGGGCCATTCATTGGGCATACTGGCTCACTTCCATTATATTTGCCTTCCCTTCTTTCAACCTTTGACTTCTACTGACCTATAAACAGCCCATACTGGTGTCCACAAATAATAACAGCCAAGATTCTCTATTAGGGTACATTCACCAAGTGTTAGTCACTGACATTTAAGTAGGCTGAGTAAAAAAAAAGTCTCCCTCCTCAAGCTTTTCACATGGCTCAGAGTAGGTGCATCATGTTATTTTATTGTTAAAGCGCCAGTTCCCTTCTTTGCTTTCATTTTTTCTGAAGATGCCAAATATAGCAGAGAAATTATGAGGTGTGTGTGTATGTGTGTGTGTGTGTGTGTGTGTGTGTGTGTATGTATGCATATGCAAGAGCAGGGAGGGAGAGAGAGACAGAGACAGAAACAGAGAAACAGAGGCAACACGACAAAGAGACAAAGAGATAAAGAAGAGAGAGATAAAAAGAGGGAGACACAGAAAACAGGAGAAAAAGAAAAGAGAGAGAAAGGGGAGAGAATAAGGAAAGGCAGAAAAAGAAGAGGAGTCAGAGAGAAAGAGAGAGAGAGAGAGAGAGAGAGAGAGAGAGAGAGAGAGAGAGAGAGAGAGAGAGAGAGAGAGAGAAACTTTATTTAGAAATGCCTAGGGTCTAGCTGGTGGTCTCACTGCTTCTCTTTCTAATTATGCATATTTCTGAAGCTCCATTCATGCTCAATAGCCACATGGTGCCTGACCTATACTTATTTTCATGGCTCTTGGATCCAGAGGAATAATAATGAAAACGACAAGAATAAGAGGGCAGAATGATGTAGTAGGAAGTGGACTGGAGTAAAAAAGAACTGGGTTCCAGTCCAGCTTCTGATCCATACTGGCTGGGTGACCAAAGATAAGTCTCTTTTCTCTTAGGGACCTCAAGCAAACTCTCTAGGAGTACATTCTACAGATGAACTGCCAATCTGGATTATGAAGAAAGTCTCCACATTGGAGATTTCTAGTATCAATGAAATCACTGATCTGGATTTCCCATCTGCCCCACCCTCCAAAAATACATTTTTTTAAAAATCCCTTACCTTCTGTCTTAAAATTGCAAAGTTCCAAGGGAGAAGAGCAGTAAGGGCTAAGCAACTGGGATTAAGTGACTTGCCCCAGGTCACACAGTTAGGAAGTGTCTGAATCTAGATTTGAATCTCCCACCTCCAGGCCTGGAACTCTATCCATGAGCCACCTAGTTGCTTCCTCTCAAAATACTATTGATAATACTACTACAACTACTACTACTATTTTTTACTAGCTAACATTTTTTAAATGCTTTATGGTTTGCAAAGAAGATTTGCCTACACAATCTCATTTGATCCTCATAATGACCCATATGAAATGGTAGCTACAGTTCTTACATCTAATTTAATCTAAGCATTTTAGGAATACTTCACACACACACACACACACACACACACACACACACACACACACACACACCTTTTCTGTTGCATTTGCCGTCTGCAGAAAAACCGGAACCAAAGAAGGAATATAAGAGAGTATGATGTACCTACTCTAAGCCATGTGAAAAGGGAGATGACTCAGCAACTCGATGCATAGACTAGTCAAGCATATTGGCTGTCATTTGTGGGCACCAGAAGAGGTGTTGCCCCATCCCAACTTCCAGTGTGGCCTGTTTGCATGTGAATATACTCACTCACCTCCAACCCTGCCATTGTCATGACCCAAGTGATACCCAAAGTCTTATTACTCTTGCTGTGAGTTCCAGATGCATAATAAACTTGAACCATGAATGAAAAACTACTCTTTTGGGGGAAACAGGGTATTATCTCTTCATGAAGAGATCCTTGGAATTTGCATAACTATACCTATATATCCCTTAGAGAAGCAGCCTGATGTAGTAGAATGAGTCCTAGACAACATTAGGAAGACCAAGGTTCAAATTCTGTCTCCAATATTTATGAGACTCAAGCAACTCTCTAAGGCTATGAAGAAATAAGAAGACTCTGTTTTGAAACTTAGAAGTTTGTGATCTGCCATTGCCAGGGGGAGTTCTGGACCTTGCACCAAAGTAATCACAGGTCCTTGACCTACTTTATCTTAAAGATATCTACAGGCAGAGGGGCAGTTCCAGGCATTTGTGTTCTATGGACAAAGATTGAAAATTATGCCCCTGTGAGGCTGTCCATGGTATCCAGTATATATCATGCATAGAATTTTCTGGCATTATAAATATGCTATTATAAAAAGTATTCTTGCAGTAATTATAAAATGTATATACGTACATATATAATTGTAAAATATATAATTGTAGTAATTATAAAAATAATATTAAAAATAGTTCCTCACTGCCATCTTCTGAATGTGGCTCCCTGATTAAATTGTAAGCTCCTTAGGACAGGGACTGTTTTTGCTGCTTTTTAGATTCCCCAGAGCTTGGCACAGTGCAAAATTAAGCACATAGTAGGTGATTGATTGATTGTACCCCAGGCAGCTTCCCACTTTGCTAACCCCTGGTCCTAGCCCTTGCTATATGGCTAAGTTAACCAGCAATGTATCTTTCTTCTGCAAGTAAAACAGAATTCTGTTAAACTCCTTTTAAGTTTGATGTTTTTCATTTTTCATTATATTTTCCTCATTTGGGGAAGTGAAAAAAGGCAATCTCTTTGGCCCCTAGGAGAAGACTCCATTTGATCAGCGGGAACAGGTAGGAGCTGAGACTCTTTATCATCTGGGAATATTTTGTTACAGAACCCTGGAACCCTCTCAAGAGGAGTAACTACCCTTCGTGGACTTATTTCTGTTGGAATAACTTCCTCACTGCACAAGAAACTGAAGCTTAGAGACCTGTACCCATGCCTCCTTTGTCAACAGGAAAAAAAGGTCTGGAGCAGTTGCCAAGGGCCAGTTCTCCAATCCCCATACTCCACTCTGCTTAATGGAATCCTTTACTCTCTAGGGCTGTAGCAATTTAAACACTTGGATTTTCTAAGCTTTAAAGGGACCGTTTATGTGGTCTTTCCCCCCTAAATTGATACCACAGATATAACTATCAATCAATCTACCATCAATCAACAAATATGAGTTGGGCATAGCCCCTGTCTCAGGCATCTGCTAGGCACTATAACATATATATTAGCTCCTATCATTCCTCTGGTTTGAAACAAGGCTCCAAGCAGCTTAGCAAATAGACCCAATAAGCTCTTTCTTGGTCCAATCTGGGGACTCTGCCTCCTGTTTTCTTACAGAATTGTAGATGCCAGCTCTTTAGCTAAACATTGCCATCCGTTCCCTGTGGCACCCTGCCATGGACCAACTAAATGTAATTGTGCCAACAGCTTATTTTAGGGTCCATTAATGCCTCTTTTCTTTTCCAAACAAGAAACAGTGGATTGGCACACAAGTACCAGCAAATGAAGCTCGGACTAGAACCAGCACCATTAGACTTGAAACCCACAGCTCAGTTATTTCCATTACCCTACGCTGCCACTCTTAAAAAAAGACAGAGAAGAAAAGGATGCTCCTCAACTCACCCAACCTAGGACTCACCTGATTTAGCTAATTGAGTACTTTTCTGTCTTTTTGAATTGGAAAAAGAGTAACTGACTTATTGCCTCCTTTCTAAAAGGCTACACGGTGGAAGAAGTCATTCTCTCAGATAAATTCTGTCCAGTTTTTGAATGCATTTTCATAGAAATAACTAAAACCTCAAACTAAACAAAAATGATTCAGCTTTTCAAAAGTGAACAGTAAGGAAATCTTTAAGCAAAGGCATAGTTATAGTTCGTTCCTCAAAGATCTGAATTCTGCCCAAGTCATCTTTCCCTCAGAGACTTTGTCATAGATACATTTAAAACATATTTTAGAAGATGATGGTGATGCTGAAGAAACCCCTCCATCATTGTCTTCTCTGATATGTTATTCTATTCAACAAACATTTACTAAGCACTTACTACATGCAGAACATCCAGGAGTTAAATGTATTGGGAGGGGGAGCAAAGAAAATTTAAAACCAAATACTATAAACCCTAATAGAGTTCATAGTTTTTGGAGGGTGACCTCTCTCTCTCTCTCTCTCTCTCTCTCTCTCTCTCTCTCTCTCTCTCTCTCTCTCTCTCTCTCTCTCTCTCTTATCCATTTCTCTCTCCTGTTACTATAGAACAGAGGTGTCAAACCCACGTCCTATAGGCTACATGAGACCCACAAAACTCCTGAGTGTAGCCTGAACAAGATTAAAATGTAACTGGGAAATATTTAACAAAACAAATTAAAATACAATAAGATATAGATAATATTAATATATGCTCTTCTGAGTTAAGCTGTGTCTTCAAGGGATCCTTTTGTACAGTTTAGTGGCCCCTGTTACTATTCGAGTCTGATAGCATAGGTGTTTTATGAACCAAGGAGGCAGGAGAGGATGCTCCTTAGCCCAGGGAAGTTTTCCCACCACTGTGGGAAAACAGGTGACAGGAGATGTGACTGATAGTAGTGGCATTCCTCTTGGGATAGTTCAAGAAAGGAGCCAGTGTACAGTGGTTTGATGGTATGTGGAGACTGACTGGTACACACTGGTGAGCAAACATTTGGCAAAAATCAAGGCATGGTGAAAGTGGTAAGAGTGGTAGAATGCATGAAGAAAAGAGATGATGGCGTAGTATGTTTGTGGCAAATGTGGCATTTAGTCCTGGGTCTCTCCCTTGGGTTTTTATTGTGGTGTGTGGGTGGGGGTAGTGTTTGTGGTGTCTGTGACCCTCGATGCCTCAATGCCCACACACAGTGGGAACGAGAATTGGAGAAGTGAGTAATATTGAAAGTCGAGGTCAGATCTGACCTAGCTCTCCTCGTAAATTTAAAAGGATTTGGGAATTGGAAGATTTAGAAAGATATGCTCATCCTGTTTCTTGCCACTTTGACCTTGGGCAAGTCCCAAGTCATCTAATCTCTTTTTATCTTATTAAAATAAGGGTATGGGATGATCCAAGAGGAATTTCTCTGGAAGACAATGACAGAAATAATCCAGCAGTCTTATTTTATCTTAATTAAATTTGGTCCATGAAACTGGCAATCCCTAAAACACGAATATTGTAATATTCAGTGTTTTCTTGCATGATGGTGTTTGGTGCATTCCTAGACCACCCAACATGAGGAATCTGTTTCTGGGAGACAGAATTGGGTGCATTCATGGGCATTCTGCTTCAGCCTATCATGTGGTTGGGAACAGCCTCTTCCCATTGTCTGCATAGCTGGAACCTGCTCTATTTGACTGGGACAGTCTCTCCCTTTAGTTCAGCATTTCTGTGTTGAGTGCACTCATTTGTTCATAGCAAGCAGTAATGAGAGCAACTCCTCTCCCTGGCCATGCAACCCTAACAACAGGTTTGGGGCTTTGGTGTCTTTCCTTTGTCCTTGTCATGCCTAGGTTCAGGGAATCTTCAACTCAGGAACTTGAGACTTGGAGATGTCAGAACCTAGATTCCAGGTCAGATATTGCTGCCAGCCCAGGAGAGAAGCTTTGAGAAGCAAGGGAGCTAGGAGCTAGCTCAAGGGTTGGGTGGTTTGAACTTGAGCATAGTGAGACTAATGCTATATAGGAAATAAATCAAGTTTCCAGCTTACTCTCTCTTCTTTCTTCAGAGACCAATAGGGTATAGAAGAGAGTTTACCCCTAAGATATTGGGGAAGATGTTTTATATGGGATCTTACTACATCTTTGAAGTAAATATTTCTTTGTAAAAGCTAATTGTGGGGGTGGCTGGGGGTGGGGACAGCTAGTACCTAGTAAATTGAAAGTCCAGCCCAGAGACTGGAGGTCCTGAGTTCAAAGCTGGACTCAGACATTTCCTGGCTATGTGACCCTGGGCAAGTCACAACCCCCATTTCCTAGCCCTTACTGTTCTTCTGCCTTGGAACCAATGCACAGTATTGATTCTAAAATGGAAGGTAAAGGATTTAATTCTTTTTAAAGCTAATTGGATATTGGTGAACCTTGGGGGAGCACAATTGAATCTAAAATTGGGGGAACACAGTTACTTGAGGCTTGAGCCTTTGGCCAAGAAGAGAGACCCTCCCAATCCCCTAAAGAATCCTGGGAGAAGAGAGAAATGTAATCTAAAAAGAGTAATAGGTATCACTTATAAAGTATAGGTATCACTTCATGAGGTTTGCTAAGCATTTTACAAAAATCTCATTTTATGTTCTCTACACTGTTGGGAGGTAGATGCTATCATTATCCTCATTTTGTAGATGAGGAAACTGAGGCAGACAAGGATTCAGTGTCTTGCCCCACAGTCACAAGTAAGTGCTTGAGGCTAGATTTGAACTCAGGTCTCCACCAGAGAAGGAAATGGAAAATCACTCTAGTATCTTTTCCAAGAAAACCCATGGCAGTATGGGCCACAGGGTCATGATGAGTCAGAAATGATTGTGCGACTGAATAACGTCCTGTTTGTAGTCCAGCACTCTAGCCACTCTACCACCCCTCCACCAATCAAAATTTATTAAGCAGTTGTTATGTGCCAGGCACTGAGCTAAGTGTTGAGGATGCATAAAGATGTAAAAGCAAACAACCTCCCCCCAACAACCCTGCCCTCAAGGAGTTTACAGTATAATAGCAGTCCCTTAGTGGAAAGGGGGTAGTATGTTGATCTCTGTTGTCCTTGAATTGTAATCTCTAAAAAGGATTTTGCGAATACTTGATTGAAAAAAATTTAAAATAACATGAAAATAAGATAAAATGAGGAAACTAGAGAGTTGTCATGGTTTAGGAAGTAATGTTCTGGGTCTTAAAGTTAAGAATATCCTGAAATATTACCTCAGGAAATTATTAGAGAACAGGGGGAAAAGAACAACCATTTTTTTTAAGTGCATATTTTATGCTAGGCACTATGCTAAGAACTTTATAAATATTATTTCATTTGATTCCCATAAGCAATCCTGCAAGGTAGGTGCTATTATTAACCCTATTCTACAGTTGAGGAAACTGAGGCAGGAAGGTTAAGTAACTATGATCCACTGAAATACAGATATCCTTTCCATGTCGTGACTTTCCCTATTGCTACTTCAATATATTGTGGGTTGGCATAAGAAATTAAATGGGAATTTTGGGGGAGTTTTGTGGAAGCCAAGGATGACACATGAAGGCCAACAGAGGACACAGAAAAGTTTGGAAACTCAGAAATGCATAAGATATGTGTACAGTATTGTGTAGTATCAACATATTTTATTTTTAAATGCTATAAATATATATGATTTCTTTTTTAGAGTTAAAATAAGTAAAAAACCAAGTTTGTGAAAAGAATGGGAGAATCAGCAGAGAACACACAAAGGCTAGAATGTAGAAATATCTCTAAAAGTCTAGTAACTCATAAATGTATGTGAAGTATTATAAACACCCCATAAAAGAAAAAGAAAAAAACTCAGACTTCTTCTTTGGTATGAAGGAAGGGCCAAAAAAATTTACATGGATTTTCCAAATTGTGGGGTTGCCAGGCCCCTAACCCCTTTGATATGTGGAAGGGATACCTATACTGTATATTCAATTCAAGGAGAAAATAATTTGCCAGTATTGCTATTTGAGGGCAGGGACAGTGTTTTTGTCTGAGCCTGGCTCATAGTAAGCACTTCATAGATGTATTTTGAATAAAGACAGATCAACTGCATTCTGCACTGATGTCTTCTGGAAAGCCAGACCAGAGTTGAGGTCTTCTCCCCTTTGGTAGCCATCCTATATGATACAGAAACTCCCCTTTTGCCAATCAGCCCCAATCAACTGACCCAGGATCTTTGAACTTCTCCCAGTGACAGGTTTGCCTCCAGTGTGTAATATAACCATCTCAGAATCACCTTTGGTTACCTATACCAAGCAGAAAAGCCAGACAGGCACTCAGAGACCCAGTTTCAGCTTGCAGAGCTGAGCAAATCCCTCCACTCCTCATGGTTACTTCCTTTTCATTTTTAAAAATACAATTAAAAATATTTTTCCATGGTTACATGATTCATGTTCTCTCTCTTCTCTCTTCCCTCCTCCCCCCAACCCCACCCGGGAGCTGATAAGCAATTCCACTGAGCTATACATGTACTGTATTATCTCATAACCTATTTCCACATTATTAATTTTTGTAATAGAGTAGTCTTTTAAACCCTGAACCCCAAATCCTATACCCATATAAACAAGTGATAAATCATTTGTTTTTCTTCTAGATTTCTACTCCCACAGTTCTTTCTCTTGATGAGGATAGCATCTTTTTCATAAGTCCCTCAGGATTGTCCTAGATAATTGCATTGCTATCAGTAGCAAAGTTGATACATTTGATTGTCCCACAATGTTTCACTTACTGTGTACAATGTTCTCCTGGTTCTTCTCATTTCACTCTGCATCAGTTCATGTAGGTCTTTCCAGTTTTTATAGAAATCAAGCATCACTTCCTTTTTAAAGATCCAGAGTCTGTGGTATTCTTCCTCAGCAGTCAGTAAGGAAACTACTTTGTCATCATCCCAAAGTGCCCAACAACATTGAACTATTTCCCCAGAAATGGCCAGGATGATGGCCCAGCACTATCTAGAAGTATACCCTAAGTAACTACATATTGCTATGTTATCGTCTTAAATTTACTATTTCTTCCAGGCTTGTACCCAAAATTATCCTGATAATAGACCTGACCACTTCACTCCCTCCTAAAGAAATACCAATGGTTCCTTCTTGCCTCTAGGATAAAATCCAGGCTTGTTATGTACATTAAAAAAAAAACCTGTACAAAACAGAAGCTGACAGTACTTTTATTTTTGGTATAGAATCTATAAATTATATTATTTTCCTATTCCTAAACTGAGGGACTTTTCCTGCTCAAAATTCATTTGTAGAAATGACAAATGCTGGACAGGTCCTAGTCTAGTGAATGAAAAGACTTCTGGTAACCAACCCCACACACTTCTTATCTGATAACTCATTCATCTTCTCTTCATCTTTCCTTTTCCCTCTACCTCCCGTCATGTCTAAAATAGCTTCCACTTTTAGTTTTCTAAAATATTCTTCTTATGGGCTTATAATTTTTTTTAACCCTTGTACTTCGGTGTATTGTCTCATAGATGGAAGAGTGGTAAGGGTGGGCAATGGGGGTCAAGTGACTTGCCCAGGGTCACACAGCTGGGAAGTGGCTGAGGCCGGGTTTGAACCTAGGACCTCCTGTCTCTAGGCCTGACTCTCACTCCACTGAGCTACCCAGCTGCCCCCCTGGGCTTATAATTTTAAAAAATTATTTTAACCATACAACAATAATCCAGACAATTTCTACCAACAAGACGGGAAGGGTCTATTCTCTACAATCATTGATAAGGAGTAATGGGTAAGCCACTTCCTACACATAAGGATAAATATAGTTTTAACATTTGGTGCCTGCAGCAGACATCACCTGCCTGTCCTTGTGCTGAGAGACTTAAGGAAGTGGCTTGTCAACCCACGTTCTAACAAGAAAACTCCTGTCACGAGGTAACCTTTTGCTCATACAAACATAGGCAAAAGTCCCTCCCCTCATCCCCAGGGAGATTTTGAATCAGGCATTCTCGCTTCTCATGTGAAAACAGAGATGATTTTTCCTCATGCATTTTCATTTCTCATGCATTTTAATTCTCCAGTTTAATATCTAGATAATTTTATACCTACCTGCCTATTCTTCTGTCTCACCAAATTCTTCAATTTTATTCCTGAATGTGGCTCTACTATACTCAAATCTAGAAATAGAATGGGGATAAATGAGGAACTGCCCACAGTCCTACCACTGTAAGGAGTTCCAATAAAGGGCCCTAATAAGGGGCTCTAATAGGTAAGGGACTCTAAGGCATTGGCTGACTTCCTTTCCTAATATCCTCTACAGGAGATCATCCCACTGCTACATACAATTATCCTGATAATGGATCTGACCATGTCACTCCCTCCTAAAGAAGTGCCAATGGTTCCTTCTTGCCTCTAGGATAAAATATAAACCCTTCAGTTTGGCATTTAAGATCCTTCAAATTCTGGCTCCAACCAGTCTTCATAGGCTGATTTTTGTAATACCCCCTTCTTCAGGTACTCAAGGTTAAGGATAAAGGGTTCTATTTGTTATTTCCCTCAAGTGACATTTTGTCTCTTATGGCCAAAGTACACTCTCCCCATCCCTTTCTATTTGCTTCTTAATCTCCTTACCCTTATCAAAGGATCAACTCAGGTGTTACCTCTATAAGGAACCTTTTTGACTTCTTCATTTGTTAGGGCTCTCCCCTCCCCCCAAAAAAGTACTTTATATACATATATATGTACATATATATATATTGTTTTTACTGATCTGTGGAAGTTTTTAGAATGTAAACTCTTAGAGGTTAGAAATAATTTTCTTTGTATGTTCAAGCCAAACACAGCTCCTGACATATGTTGTTCAGTCTTTTCAGTTGTGTCAGACTCTTCATTGACCCCATTTGGAGTTTTCTTGGCAAAGATATTGGAATGGTTTGCCATTTCCTTCTCCAACTCACTTTACAGATTAGGAAATGGAGGCAAACAAGATCAAAAGATTTGCTCAGCAGCACACGACTAGTAATTGTCTGAGGTCAGATTGAACTCTAGACTTATTGACTCCAGGACTAGTGCTCCATCCACTGAGCCACCTAGCTGCCTAACTACAAGAAGCTGCCTTCTTGTTTTTTAGTTGTGTCCAACCCTTTGTGGCTTCATTTGGGGTTTTCTTGGCAAAGGTTCGAGAGTGGTTTGCCATTTCCTTCTCCAGCTCATTTGACAGATGAAGAAACTGAGGCAAATAGGGTTAAATAACTTGCTCAGTGTCACACAGCTAGTAAGGGTATGAAGCTGAATTTGAACTCAAGTCTTCCTGGCTCCATGCCTGGTGCTCTATCATCTAGCTGCCTGCTCCTGGCATAGTAGTCATTTAACTAACATTTGTTGAATGGAAAAAATTGAATCTGGGTATTAACTACCTGGGTGGCACTAGACAAGTCACTCAACGTCACTGAGGTTATTTCTGCCTCTTGAGCTTAGAATCTCATCTTCTGCTTCTGCCTTTTCACAGGATGTCCCACATGCTCCTCCACCCTAGCATCCTTAACTTTCTTTGAGGCTCTCCTCAGGCGCCATATCTGGTGAGAACCATTTTCTGATCCTACTATTTGTTAGTATTTGCTGACTGAGGTGGTTTCTAGGACCTTTTGGCTTCTTGTGGAGGCACCATGGTAGAATGGATAAGGGAGTCAGCAAGACCTGGGTTTGAATCTTCCCTCAGACACTTACTACACTGTGTGAACCTAGACAAGTAACTTAATTTTCCTGTACCTCAATTTCTTCTTGTATAAAATGAGAAGGTTGCTGCCTAAAAGGTCCCATTTAGTTCTAAATCTACACATTTTCTCTTATTATCTTCTATTGTATTGTATGGGGTGTTTGTGGAAAACTAGTACTTTGGTGTGAGGCCTTCCAAATGCTTCTTAGGGCTACTTATTTCCCTTTGGTGTCCATCTGTCCCTCAGTTCTCCCCCATGGCTCCAAGAAGATGTAGTATGTACAGCAGCCATACCCTGGAAAACCAGCACAGGAAGAAGGCTAAATCAAACTGAGAGTAACTGATAGGCATCCAACCTGTCGATGAGTAAGGGAGATGTCTACCCCAAGCATGTGAAGAATTCTCTCTGCAGAAGAGGCATATGACAACAATTTGTTCCAACAGTCAGGAAGGTGCTTGAAACAGCTTTGATGGAAGGCTTACAGCTTGGCTAGATATTGAAGAAGCCAGCCATCCACTGCATCTTGGTCCACCATTAGCCGTCTCAACTTCTGTCCTGCCACTGGACTTGGATGACTCTGGGAGAAAGCATGAAACTGGCAACTGTACAAATCTGCCCCACTTAAATCTAATTCATGTACAAGTTAAGATATCACCCCATGATGTCATTGGTTCTTTTCTAAAACAAAGGACCAACAATGAGCTCCTTGAGATCAGGGATTGTCTTTTGTCTCCTTTTTTTTTTAATCCTTATTTTTTTTTTCTTAGAATCATTATGGTATATTGGTTCCAAAGCAGAAGAGTAGTAAGAGGTAGGCAAGAAGCATCTGGACTAAGAAGGAACCCTCTGGGACTGAGTCAGGTAAAGGGCATCTCCTCGTGGTCCCTGTAGGTGCACTGTTAGGAGAGAGAATGCCAGAATCTGGTATGGATACTTTTCTTAGGAAACAGGGACACCTCAGTAACACTGCATCAGGTCCAGATTCACATAGCTAGGAAGTGTTTGAGTCTAGATTTGAACCAAGACCTCCCATCTTTAAACCTGGCTCTCAAGCCATCGAGCCCCTGAATCCTGGCTTCTTACTTGGATTTTCTTCAAGATTCATTCAGAAATTGGTCGTTTCCATCTACTGCCCTATGCTGTGCTATTTGATTCAAATCAACAAATATTTCTCCCCTTATGCATAGGGAGATCCATGACTAAGAGAGATATAGCCTTGCCTGGTGGGCTTCTGCTTCTGACAGAAACCTCTCAGTGTCTGAGGCTTCCTCATTCTGGAACATCCACCATTCTCTGCAGTCTCCTAACCCTTCTGTTTCCCTCCATGATGTCAGCCTCTTTTTCCCTTCTCTCCTCTCCTACTAGAAACTTTCTCCTGGGGCTTCTACTTTGGAGAGGGGTCCAGGTCAGCAAACCTTCTGACTTCCACACATTCCACTGGAAGTTTCCTTGTATTCCCTATTCTGTACCTCAGGAGCTTTCGCCATCTTTGCTGGGTCCTCTTGTTTGCTCTTTCTTCAGCATCCAACAAACTGGTACCTTCACACATTCATCCCCATCAAATCCCCCTTTTTAGCTTCCCTTTGTGTATTATCCTCCTCTTTTAGAATGTAAGCTCCTCAAGGGTAGGACCTGGCTTTCTTTTTGTTTTTATTGTATTTTCCCCAATGCTTAACGGAGTGACTGGTACATAGTCAATGCTTAATTATTGTATTTTTTCTTACTTGCTTTGTCCCACTTGTCCTAACCAAACTATACAAATCTGTTTGCTTCTCTTCTCTTTTTCATCCTTCACTTCTCCCCATCCCGAGATAATAGGATAAGCAGAACTGAATCTTCAAGTAAACACTATTATCTGTCACATTTCATGAACCAATACCTAGAAATAGAGTCTCTGTGGTCATAGAAAGCCTCAGTCAATTGCTGCCCAAGGCTAAGACATGAATTAAGAGAGAAGAAGAGATGCCTGGAAAGGATTCTCTTCTCTTTTTGTCAATCCCAGAATGTATCAAAGTGACTAAGAGGAATCTATCTGGACTAAGAAGGTGTTAGGAGAGAGGATGCCAGAGTCTGCTACAGGTACTTTCCTTAGGAAACAGTGACACCTCAGACCACTGCATCAGGTCCGCAGCACATAGCAGAGGCTGAGGAACACCCATTTATCACTGGCTTATTGCCCAGAGATTCCACAGTCTGATTGATCCAACTTATTCTTAAGCCCAGAAAGAAAAAAGATTTATGAAACTCGTAGGGTCCTCCCTTTAGGGAATAAACATGATGTACAACCCCTGGTGTCTGAGCAAGTCACGGTCACCCTTAACCTCTCTTTTGTGGCCTATGATCTTCCTTCTGACTTTTCTGAGGAAGAGCAACAGCATCTCATTAGGAGCTCTCTTGCTTTTCCTATTCCACACCTCAAGAGCTCAATATATCTTTGCTATTGTTACCTCCTTTACTCTAGGCTCTGAGGGAAAGGAGACTCTTTTCTTTGATACTGTAAAGTCTCTTTGATACTGAGAGGTATCTAGCTAAGTGATACATTGGATAGAATGTTGGACCTGGAGTTGGGAAGACCTGAGTTCAAATCCAACCTCAGATACTTCCTAGTTGTGTGACTGTGGACAAGTCACTTAAGCTCTGCCTGCCTCAGTTTCCTCAATGATAAAATGGAGAAAATAATGGCATCTGCTTTGCAGGGTTATTGGGAGGATCATATGAGATAATTTTTGTAAAGTGTTTAATACAATGCCTGGAACACAGAGACAATTAATAAATGCATTTTCCTTTTTCTTCATTTTGCTGATTCCCTTGATTCTCTTTTCTTCTCTATCTCACTTTCAGTTTTTCCCCATATATTTACCGGCTCCTTTCTCATGGCCTGTACATATTCCCAGAGAGACCTCATCTTTAAAGAATCTTCCTTATCCTTAAAAACAAACAAACCAAAAGAGAAAAACTTTTTCATCCTACCATTCCCTTTAGAGCTACTGCCTTTAACAGTCAAGCTCATGTCTACACTCACCATGTCTAGAATGGCCTGTTTTCATTAGTTGGTGCCTTATTTTGACTGCTATGACCTACCTCATGCATTATGGTACAACTAAGGAAGGTATAAAGCTCTGTTTTTGGAAGTGAGAGTACATGATGGATCAAACAAGTACATTCTGATTATTTTTGCTTTTGTTATGATTACTGATTGCCTACTGAAACTCCAAACCCCATTCGGGAGATGACTTTCAGAAGTAGCAGACTTTTTAGTATTTCATTACTAATTAATATTTATATTAAAATTAAGTATAATTGATTGCCATTCTCTTTTTGCTTGAAAATCAATTTAATATTTTTCTTTGAAGTACAACTGCTTGTAGCCTTGTAAGTTTGCTTTTCAGGAATGTAATTTTTTTTCCCTTTTATTCTAACTTTTGCAAAAGTTTTCCATTTCCTTGTCCAACATTATAGTAGTTTATTTCAAAGTCATCTTTAGGATATTGATCAGTATTTAAGTTGAGTACAATCCTGGGATCACCACCACTTCCCAATGTCACTGACCATCCTTGGGTTAATTATGGGGATCAGTCCATTAAAAGTTTCCCCTCTAGATAACAAGAGCCTACATTTGAGGCAGCTCCTGAATGTCAGATGAATTTCGAGTATTGAAAAGATTGTGTGTGAACTAGGCTCTTGGGCTTGGGCCAACTAGCACTCAGAAAAAGATTGTCCACAAGCTTCAGCTTATGCCACCCAACCAGCTAGTACTTATAAATCTTCAAGGATACTTGAGCAGCATGAGGTACCTCATGCTAATAATTGATGTCAGAAGTGGCTCCCCCCCCCACCCCCGCTCTAAATAAGCAGGAGTGATCAGGTCTCATTTGGGTTTCTGTCAAAGACATCCTGCTACCCTCCCATGGATTTGGGTATTCATCTTGGTATGGAGAAGGCTGGTAGAGGACTGGAAGAAACTTACAGACCCAAAGACTTGTAAAGTTAAAGCAATAATACTTGGGAGCATACTTGAGATATAAGCAAATAATAAGTTCTTAAGGGGCCCAATACTTCATCTGGAAATATTCAAGGTAGCTATCAGTAGCATTTGCCTTGTATGCACTTCATGTCCATTTGAGACCCATCTGGCTGTAATTCATCTCTGTTGAACAACACATTCTTCAATAAATCTAACTGGAATATACATGAATTCTATTGAATTTTGTTTTCATCATTTAGAGGTTGGTGGGGCAACATTTACCATCTTAACTGCCAAATGTTAGAATGTGAAGGAGAGTCTGGTCACCTCTTCAAATCTTGGAATTAGCCCTGTAAATCTAGAACCCAATGCCTCTGCTTCTGCACCACCACCCATTCACTTCTCAACTCCTTATAATATATTCTCCAATATCGATAGCAACTCACTTTGTGGTGGCAAAGAACTGGAAATTGAAGGGATGCCCATTAATTGGGGAATGACTAAATAAATTGTGGCTTATGACTGTAATGGAATACTACTATGCTATAAAAAATGATGAACAGGTTAATTTGGGGGAAAAATGGAAAGACCTATATGAAATTATGAAGAATGATAAGAGAAGTAAGAGAACACAACATATAGCAACAGAAATATTATTTGAAGAATGATTTGGAGATGTCCATCTCTGGTTAAATAATTAATAAATGGAAATAATTAAGACATAGTTTTATATATACATGTATCTATTTGTCAAATGATGCCTTCAGGGAGGGAGGGATTTCAGGGAGGGGGAGAATTAATTGAGTACTTTAATATAACAAATAAATTATTGAATAAAACAACATAATAATTAATAATATAAAACAATTATAATACCAATAACAATATATACTTATAATTATTGTAATAATAATAATAATGAATAAAACAGTTATTTTATTCCTCAAAGATTCTCTGTTTCTCTTGAGATAACCACCATCATCCTAGTCATCTGGGTAAAAAAGTTAGTAACATTAGCAGTATTATTTTTTTTAATCCTTACCTTCTGTCTTAGTACCAGTTTTAAGACAGAAGAATGGCAAGGGCTGGGCAATCGGGGTTAAATGACTTGCCCAAGTTAACACAACTAGGAAATGTCTAAGAAGTAATTTCAACCCAGATCCTCCTGACTCCAGTCCTGGTGCTCTATCCACAGAGCAACTGGGCTGCCCTTAGCATCATTATTGCCTCTTTTATTCTTTACTGCTCCATTCCCAATATCTAATCAGTTACCATGTCTTGTTGATTCTGTCTGCATGAACTCCCTTCTATGTCTATCTCTTGCATCCACTCCCTTCTATGTACATAAACAGCCTAATTTCAGTTCTTTTCATTTCTCATCTGGAGTACTGCAATTACATCCTAAAATGCCTCTTTGCTTCCATTCTCTTCTTTATCTATCCCATCTTTCATACAGCTGTCAAATTTATATGCATAAAACATAGATCTGACCATATCACTACCTTGTTTAAAACTTTTTAGTGGCTCCCTATTCCTCCTAGGATAAAATACAAATTTCTAGCTTTTGTTTAAGGTCCTCCTTAATCTGTTTCCATTCTCTCTTTCTAGATTTATTTCACACTCATTTCTTCCATATGCTCTTTGTTCTAATCAAATGGGACAGACTTTCCTTTGTACTCAAGATTCTATCTTTTGTTTCTATACATTTGCATAGGCTAAGTTCACTTCTTCCATCTTTCACATCAATCTTATCTTCCTGTAAGACTCAGTTCAGGTGCTTTTTCTTCTACAAAGCCTTTTCTGAAACCCTCAGCTTGCAAGTATTACCTTCCCTCCCTTTCCCCACCCCTTCAAATCTCCATCTATTTATTTGTGTACTTGCTGCATCTCCTCAATGGAATATAAGCTCTTTTAGGGCAAAGTTTATTTTAATTTTCATTTTGGTTTCCCTTTGCTTACTAGCCAAATGTATCTACTAACAGAACATAATAGGTCCTTAGTAAATACTGGTTGAATTAAGTTGATCCAGAGAACCACAAAATATTCATATATGAAGGTTGGAACAAGGACTTCTTAATATCACTCTGACCATTCGAATTCCTGAATCAAAGACTGCTCCACAATCTCTAGAAACTAGGCTGCACAGCCATGTAGCTGGCCTTGGAAGAATGGTGGTCAGCTATTCAATTCAACAAACATTTAATAAGCATAAAATGTGTTCGATATACTACACTAGGCATCAAGGATATAAATATGAAAACCAATATAATCTTTGCCCTTTGTTATGTAGAGATGGCAGTATGGAATCCTGCAAAATACAGGGTCAGCCTCACCCAAAGTTCTCCAGGGGGGTTCCGGGTGAGGTTGACCCTGTATTTTGCAGGGATTCCATGCTGCCATCTCTACATAACACCTTGAGGAACTTAAAAGCTAATGGGGAGGGGGGAAGATGAGACATGGACACAAATAACTATTATTAAAATGCTCCTGAAACTAATTTGTCTATTTTCCATCAACTATTTTGCCCTACAGATGCACCAAACACAATATAAGCCCATTTGTAGTAAAAAGCCAATCAGCAGCCTTCAGTGAGCCAGGACTCTTGTTCATCACTCAGACGTCTTTGCTACAGTCTTGCTCACTCCCAGATGCCTCCACAGTGTTTGATGGCTGACCTTGCTGAGTTGTCCATCACAAATGCTACCTGAAGCAGCTTAAGCCCGCTTAAACCAGCCTTGTGGTCAGCTGTTGCTACCAAACATCCCCAAACATCCTGTTTCTGTGTACCATTTGTCCCTGGAAGAGATTGCCTATTTTCCACCTCCGACTCCTCCCCAAACCACTCCTTGTGGTGTGGTGTGCAAATATAAATTGTCTCAATCCCTCTCAGGTTGTGGGGTCTTCCTTTTTGGATGTCCTCTGGCATGAATGTCTGTCACTTTCCTTTTTAAAAAAATTATTTATAATTTTTTTTATCTCAACTAGGATTCCTTTAGATTTGAGGAATGGGTTTTTTACAGTTTGACAAGAGAAATTAGGAAATGTTTGAATGAATAGGAGAGGTCTAAACAGCAGACTTAGAGATTCAAGAGTGGGAATGACTTCCAGCTTGGGCTAAGGAATCACAGAAAGTTTCATAGAGGTGACAACTGAAGTAAGGAAAGGGTTTCAATAGATAGAGATGGTGGGGGTGGGGGGATGAGGTGTCTGTTTTAGCTGTGGATGCACAAAGGCATGCATAGGACAAGATGAGATTGTGGTAGTCTGTTTTGGCAGAAATAGTGTGAAAGGTGATACAAGGCTGGAAGGATAAATTGAAGCCAAACTGGAATGAAAGGAGTGGGGAACACAGGATTCTTGGACCCTATGTGAAGGAGTTTCTATTTTATTTGGCAGCTAATGAGAAGCCATCGTGGCTATTTGAGAAGAATAGTGTTATGTCCAGACTTGTGCTGGTTTTAAATCACTGGCCACATTTTGCTACTATGGCCACTCCATGTCATACTTATCTGATTAATATGACAAAAAGATAAAATGATAAATGTTAGAGAAGATGTGGAAAAATTGGAACACTAAGATAGTGTTTGTGGAGCTGTGAACTGATACAACTCTTGGAGAGTAATCTGGAACCATGCTCAAAGTGCCATAAAACTCTACATACCCTTAGACTCCCCCAGCAATTCTACTCCTAGGTCTATATCCCCAAATGATCAAAGATAGAAGAAAAGGACCTACTTGTACAAGAACATTTATGGCGATTCTTTTTCATGGTGGCAAAGAACTAGAAACTGAAGAGATGTCTGTCAACTGGGAAATGGCTGAACAAGTTGTACTAGACATTTGTAACGGAATACTATCCTGCCATAAGACATGACAAACAAGATGATCACCAAAAAATCGCGGAAAAATTTATATGAAGTGATTCAAAGTGAAGTGAGCAGAACCAGGAAAAAGTTATACACAGTAACAACAACAATGCATGACAATCAACTGTGAAGGACTTACCTATTATCAACAAGACAAGAATCCAGGATAACTCCAAGAGATTCATGAGGAAAAAGGTTATCCACCACCAGAGAAGAAACAGACTGAGTTTGAGCACAGATTGAAAAATGCCATTCTTTGCTTTACTTCCTCCATGAATTTTTCTCTAGCGTAACCAATATATGACTTGTTTCACAACATGATGGACATGGAAATATATATTATATGCTATATATGTATATCCTATATTATATTATCTGCCCTCTTGGGGAAGGGGGAAGAGTGTAAGGGAGGGAAAGAACATGGATCACAAAATGTCAGAAAACAATTATTAAAAATTGTATCAACATGTAATCTAGAAAAAACATTTTTTTAGAACCAAAACATTTCACGGTTCCTTCCTGCCCTATTTGAGGCAGAATTCTAATGGGTGATCTTGTCCATTGGTAGGTAGCTCCTGTTTCACTTTCCTTTCTGATACTGCCCCAAGATTCAGTCTCCTTATGTCTGCCTGTTGCTGGCAGTCTTCAAAATAATGAACTCATTGGAAAAGGCAGAGAAAGGTCGCTTTCTGAAGATGGACTCTTTTATAAAGTTAAATGTATAGAGTATTTGCTAAACCATAAAGAGAGTGAGCAAAAACTCCACTTAGCCTCTTAGCTGTTTTTGATCAATTTCTATCATTGCAGTCCTTTCTTTCACCCTCCATTGTAGTAATTCTGACATTTAACAAGCTAGAGGGGACAGAAATCTGAAGGTCTTAGTCCTTTTTTCTTTCTTTCTCATTTCCCACTTCTGTAAAATGGGAATTGATAGCGTTGTCCTATTCCAAGGCAACCATCATGAAGATCAGCTAAGCTTTATAGCACCACTGACAAAGAAACTGGAAAGGTATGGTTGGAGACCCGGTTAGGAATTGGAGTGAGAGTGGCAACATTTGCTTAAAAATAGATATTTATTGTTATCTTTTGTGGTCTTAAAATAAATTTTATTGAAAGATTTTGTTTATATATTGCTTACATTTCCCTCTGTATACCTCTCCCCCAAGGGTCATCTAATACAACTAATAATTACTTAAAGGAAATTTAGCAAAACCTTTCAAATATCAAAAAAAATTCTGATGCAATGCTACATACTTGTTGACTTCTCACCTCTGCAAAGCAGCAGCAGGGATAGGCAGGGGCAAGTACCTTCTCATAACTCTTCTTTTGAGCCAAGCCTGTTCTTTGTAATTTTGCAATATACATTTTCTTTTTAAAAATAATTGTAATAGTAACTTGTTTTCATATTACCTAAATTTTTCTCTCTTCCCTCCTTTTCTCAAAGAGGAAATAATACTTGTTATCAAAATATATACCTAATATCTGATAAATTTGCAAATAACACAATATAGTTATATAATTATAAATAATATATAATAAATATTTTTAAAGGAAGAGAAAAATTCAGCAAACTGATCAACATATACAAACAATCTGACAATTCTATGTCATGTTGTACACCCATGGATCCCCTAATTCTGTAAAGGAATGGAGAAGGTATTTTCTTATATCTTTTCTTTAGGGCCAAACTTGTTCTTTGTAATTTTGCGAAATTCAGTTTTTTTGGTTTTTGTTTTAAATTAGATAAGTATTAATTAAGAACAAGAAATGCACAAAACACTATGATAGGCACTGACCATACAACAATATAGCCTCTGCTCTCAAGGAAATAACATTTTTCTGAGAGTATATAATATTTTTGTTAGAAAATAACTTTATGAAGGAGAGAACACTACTGCCTGGGGAGGATTAAGAAATGTTTCTTAAAGAAGATGGCGCATAAATTGAGCTTTTTTGTTTTAAATATTTTAAAAATTAATTAAATTTAGACTATTTTTCCATGGTTACATGATTCATGTTCTTTCCCTTGCCTCAAAATTCAGTTTTGAATCTTACATGGTTGTTATTTTTTTCATTTATGTTGTTGCTGTCATTGCATATATTGTTTGTTTGGCTTTGTTTAACTCCATTGTGCATCAGTTCGTGTAAATCTTTCCATTTGTTTAACTGTCCTTCAATTTGTGGACATCTATTTTGTTTCCAGTAAGGACATCCATTATGGGAAGGAAGAAGAATTTATTATCTCTTTTCAATTCGGTATTTGCCTAGATTAAAGATGAGATGATTGAGTTCAGAGCAGAAAATCTTAAAAAGTTAGTTCATATCCAGCTGAAGAAAGTATCTATGTGAGACTATGATAGTCTACAGTTGTCCAGATGGATGAGATCAATGGGCAAGTCTACACAATTTAGAAACATTGCTCAAATCTAATAAGATAAAATTTAAAGGAGATAACTTGAGTTCCGAAAAATCCAATTTCATAACTCTATGATGGAGGAGGCTAGAAAGTTGCCTGAAAAAAAAAAAGAGGCAGATATTAGTGGATTGCAAACTCAGAATGAGTCCTCAGTGTGATATGGAAGCCCAAAAGCCTAATGTATTTTTTTTAATCCTTACCTTTTGTCTTAGAATCAATACAAAGTATTGGTTCCAAGGCAGAAGAGTGGTAAGGACTAGGCAATAGAAGTTAAGTGATTTGCCCAGGTCACACAGGTAGGACGTGTCTGAGGTCATATTTGAACCCAGAACCTCCAATCTCTTGGTTTGGCTCTTTATTCACTGAATCACCTAGTTGCCCCAACAATTGTAATCTTTTTTTTTTTTTTCAATATTAAGTATTGGTTCCACGTGGTAGAACAGTGGTAAGAGCTAGGTAATGGGGGTTAAATGACTTACCCAAGGTCATACAACTTCAGGTCCAGTGCTCTATAGACTGAACCACTCAGCTTCCTCTTAACCCCATACACAACTCCCAACTAATGTAACCTCAGGGGATAGGTATTCAAATGAGGGAAACAAATGGTCCTCCACTCTCATAGGATCTTGTTCAGATAATGGCGTCTATCTTATTCTAGGAAGGATATCTTATAAACTCTGAGTTCAGGTCATAAAAGAAATAGGTTGAAAAAAGAAATATTTAGCATGGAGAAGAAAGGACATGATTGCCATATTTAGAAAAATTTGAACATTCTCCTATGGAAGAAAGCTTAGATTTGCTCTTAATGGTGCCAGAAGTCAGAACTAGGATTGAATGGATAAAATATGACAAAGGCATCCTTGGGCTGGATATATTCTTTAAGGAGATCCACTATAAAAATTAGACCTACCTTAAAGGAAAACAGGATGCCTTAGGAGACCTTACTAGAAGTCTTCAAGTCAAGCCTCAGTGACTGCTTACTTGTCAAATACTTTGTAGAGAAGATTCTTTTCCAGACGTGGGTTGAGTGAGATGGCTTGCTGGGGTGCCTGACAATTCTGAGATTATGTGGTCCTGTGAAATTTACTGAGGTCTTAGGGTTCAGGCTCATAAATTCAGAGTTAGACTGTGTTTGAACCTACCTTCTCCTGCACCCCAGCTGCTGTAGGCAGTTTAAGAGCGCTAGTCCTCCAAAAAGGGCAGGAACACTTCACAGAAGGGGTGATCTAGGCTAGCGCCAAACACCTCCAGAAATATATTTATTACTGTTATTGTTAATAATAACAGCTTCAAGCTGCATTCAAAATCCTTTCAGTCCCTGCTGAGTTGGTGCAACGGATTTAGGAGCTGCACCTGGGATAGTGAAAAGGTGACATTTGGGGTTGCTATGGTAACTCCCCAGGCTGCAGCCCTGTTGTCTTTTTTAGTGAAGTGAAAGAATGAGGAGTGGGTTGTAGCCCCTGCAGGATGTACTTGGGCCTCTAACTCTAAGCAGGGAGGAGTGGAAATTGTGTAATCTATAAAATATGCAGGTGAGATAAAAAAAAATCAGAGAGAAGACCTCAATTCAGTTAAGCAAATGTTTGCCAAGTGCCTACTATGCTCAAGGCAAGGCAAGTTCATGAGGATTTATTAAGCATCCACTACGTTAAAGGGCAGACACTGCCCAGAGTAAGTTCTGGGAATATTCAGATAGGTGGGAATTTACCATAATTTGAAGCAATTCACCCGTTTTAGCTTTTGTCAATGTCCACCTCACATATTTCATTATCTACCTCACCATATCAAAACATGTATACTAATGTCTAGGTCTAACATATTAATAGATTCACTATTTCTTCGCCTGCTGTCTCCCTCCAACACCAAAGAGCACAAGATCTCATGGTGAAATGCTATGTTCAAAAAAGTTTATTGCCAACTTCTGTTCAGGAGCCTTTTTCCGATTCATTTAGGTTGATCATAGACATCTGACATCACTCATTGCCAAGGTCAAACTTGAAGCCTTTCTATCTTGATAAGATAACAGAAACAGAAACTTTCATAACCAGAAGGTCCTTGAGGGGGTCATCAAATCCAACTGAAGCAGGAATCCCTTAGCACCATCCTTGAGAAATGTTCATCAACCAGTCAACCTTTGTTAAGCACCTACTATGTGTCAGTCACTATGCTAAGTGCTGGGAATTCAATAAGAGGCAAAAAAAAAAAAAAAACAGTCTCTGTACTCAAGGAGCTTACAATCTTATCTAGTTTCTGCTTGAATTCCTCCTGTGATAGGGAACTTACTAGCCTTCAAAGACTTCTTTAACTTTTGCCTCTAGTTCTGTCTTTGAGGCAAAGCAGAGCACATCTATCCTCCCTCTATGACAGTCTTTTTCTGTCACAACAGCCATAGCCAAATCTTGGCAAAAGCAATAGCAGCAACAACAACAACAACAACAACAAGATTGAGGGTTACTGACATTAAGGAGGATATCAACCTGAGCATGTGAAGACTGGATGGATGAGAACAATTTGTTCCAGTGGCCATGAAGGCAGCTTAAGCAAATGCTATGAGTGAAGACACCAATGGCATCCATTGCATCCTTAGCCATTACCGGTCTCCTTGATGTTTATCTTGCCACTAGACTTTGATGACTTTGGAAGAGAGTGAGGCTGATTACTTTGTGCAACTTTGCCTCACTTAAATCATTTCATGGGTAAGTCAAGATTCATGATGTCACTGATTTTCAAAAATGAAGGATGAACGGGGGGCAGCTGGGTAGCTCAGTGGATTGAGAGCCAGGCCTAGAGACCGGAGGTCCTAGGTTCAAATCCGGCCTCAGACACTTCCCAGCTGTGTGACCCTGGGCAAGTCACTTGACCCCCATTGCCTACCCTTACCAATCTTCCACCTATAAGTCAATACACAGAAGTTAAGGGTTTAAAATTTTAAAAAAAAATGAAGAATGAACGACAGCATGACAGTCTTTCAAATACTTTCATAGGGTTACATCTTTTCATAGAATCTTGGAGACTATCCAAGATTCTATGAAAAGATGTAACTCTTGTGAGATGATCCAATCATTCTGGAGAGCAATTTGGAATAATGCCCAAAGGGCTTTAAAAGAATGTGTGCCCTTTGATCCAGCCATACTACTATTGGATTTATAATCCCAAAGAGAAAAAAAAATGGGCAAGGATCTGTTTGTACAAAAATATTTATAGCTGCACTTTTTGTGTTAGCAAAAAATTGGAAAATGAAAGATTGTCCCTGGATTGGGGAATGTGGTATGTGATGGTGATGGAATACTATTGTGCTATAAGGAATGATGAATTGATGGATTTCTATAAGAACTGGAAAGATCTTTTTGAACTGATGTGCAATGAAATAAGCAGAACCAAAGGAATATTATACACAAAAAGTGTAACATTGTGGGGCGATCAAATGTAATAGACTTTTCTACTAGGAGCAATGCAATGATCCAGGACAATTCTGTGGACTTATGAGAAAGAATGCTATCCATATCTAGAGAAAGAACCGTCGGAGTAGAAATCCAGAAGAAAACATGTGATTTATCACTTGTTTATATGGAAATAGGATTGGGGGTTTTGATTTTTAAAGGATTACTCTTTTACAAAAATGAATAACATGGAGATGGGTTCAAGTGATAATATATGCATGTATGTATATATGTATGTGTATATATGTATGAATATATATATATGGAAAAAATATATATGTGTGTATATTTAACCCAGTGGAATTGTTTGTCAACTCCAAGAGAAGGGAGGGATGAGGGGAGGGAGAAAACATGAATCATGTAACCATGGAAAATTTTTAAATAAAGCAATTTATTTAAAAAAAAGATATAACTCTATGAAAATAATCACATTCCCCCTTAGTTATTCTCTAGGCTAGAAATCCCTACTGATATAACTTTCAAAAATCTAGAATGAACTTCATGCCATGATGAAGCCTCATAGTGTAGAAAAGTATAGTATCTCTCTTATTGCTTTTTAAAAGGCAGTATTAATAATACTGTCCCTGTGTGACATCTCTTAGGCTCAGTTTCCTCCTTAATAAAATGAGGGCCTTGGATTAAATAGCTTCTGATTTGGATATTCTACAACATTAATTAAGAGCTTACTATGTGCAAGGCATGATGCTAAGCTCTGGAAATACAAGGATGAGATAATATATGTAAAGCTCTTTGTAAACCTTAAAGTGCTTTAAAAACATTAGCTATTATTATTTTTAATATATGCCCATGTAGGTCTACAAATTAATTTGCTGGTAGATCTCATGTCCTTTGTCATAAGGTCAAACTCTTTAGGGGACAGCAATGATGCCTTTTCATTGGATTGCTACAAAACCCAGCACTGCATTAATAAGATACTAATTAATGATGGTAGAAGATTATTTCTTCTCATTTGAAGTCATTTAATTATAATTTGGATTAAGTGGTTGGATTGGTCTGAAAATGGCTTCATGTATCTGACAATATTTTTGTATTAATTTTGCCTTTAATTTCTACAGAAGACAACGGATTTTTAATGTTATTCTAGAGAGGCATTTTTCTATTTCTTGGCATAGATATTTGATTGACATTACCTTAGCGGTAGAAGGAAATATTGTGGGGTTTTCTTTCTCTTATGTTACATGGTTGCATCTAAAGTTGTAAATCAAGAGTGAAGATAGAATTAAATGGCTTAATTAAAATAATTAAGGCTTAAGTATTTGAATTTCATGTAATTTGATTAGTGTATCGTGGGATCCAAGAATTTCATTCTGCTTTAAAAAGATTCAGAAAGACTTTTTAAAAGTCAGTCAGGATGAGGATATATAATGAGTTTTATTCAGGTAGATTAATTTACTTGAATTTACATTATCACCTGTTTGACTACATATTCTAGTTGAAATCTAGTGGAATTTTTTGACAAAACTGGATGCTGGCAAAGGATGTTTTCAAATATAACAATTCAACTTACTCTTATGCTCATAAAACTCTTCTGCTTCTCTGTATGGCTTGGTCAAGTCATTTAACCTCTGTTGGAGTCAGTTTCCTCATTTGTAAAATGAGGAGGTTGAACTAAATGGTTCTGAATTTCCTTTCAACTATGATGTTCTATGACCCAATCTATTGTATTTATTGAATGTTAACAGTGTAAAATATTGTGCTAAGTTCTGGGGGGGTGGGAGGATATAAAGATGAAACATGGCATAATACCAACTTTTAAGGAGTTTAATATCTAGAAAGGGGTAGGTGAGAAGTGGACACAATTTTAATGCAAGTTAAGACATATTTAAGGGCAGAGGAGAGAACAGTATGATATGAAAGATCTAAGGAGAGAGGCATTAATTCCTGGATGGGGAGCCCCAAGAAAGTTTCATGAAGGAAGTGAGGCTTGAAAGAAGAAAGTAGTTTCAACCAGAAGCGATGGGTATTGTGGAGGGTAAGAATAGTCCATTCTAGGCACCCTAAGCACTGGGATGACATATCCAAATGTATGGAGGTGGGAGAAGACAAGGAAGAAGTAGGGAAAGTGTATGAAAGAATAGTGGGAGGGGTAGTTAGGTGGCTGAGTGGATAGAGAGCCAGGCCTAGAGACAGGAGGTCCTGGGTTCAAATTTGACCTCAGATGCTTCCTAGATGTGTGACCCTGGGCAAATCACTTTACCCTGATTTCCTAGCCTTTACCACTCTTCTGTCTTGGAATCAATACTCAGTATTGTTTCTAAGACAGAAAGTAAAGGTTAAAAAAAATTAATGGGAAATAAAGTTGACTAGAAGGTTAGAACCCAACTGTACAGGGCCAAGCAGAGGAATTTGTATTTTTATTTATTAGAGGATAGATTGTTGCTGAAGGTTAAATGTAGATATAATTAGTTAGGAGAGAGCAATAAGCACCTTCATACCTGCATTCTTCATTCCTGGTGGTGATACAACAATTGTCATTCAAGCATGAATGAAGAGGCATTTTGCCAACAAGTTCTGTGGCTGTATCATGTTCAGAAACAAGATAAAGGGTTGTGCTGTCTGCTTCTAATAACCATGTGGTTGATGTGCTAATTGTACACAATTATTAACCATCCAAATGCCACGGTGACAAGACTGAGATGGAGTTAAATTTCCTATCTCACCCGGTGACAAGTGTGGGCTTTGTGGTTCATAGGCATTTGCTTTATAAATACTGAGTTTAATTTAATTACCCTGACATACTCTAAACTCCTCATACTGAGAAAAACCACGTGGTCATAGTCAAAGGGATGAAAAGTGCCTGTTAAAAAGAGGATTTTTTGTTTAAGGAATCTGGGGATTAGCTCTCAGTCCTTTTAGATCAGGAATTAGAGCATCTAGAAAGAACAGTGGATAGAGAACTGGGCCTGGTGTAAGGAAGGCCTGAGTTCAAATCCAACCTCACACACTTACTAGCCGTGTGACTTGCCCAGGACAAGTCGCTTAACCCTCTTTGCCTCAGTTTCTTCATCTGTCAAATGAGCCGGAGATGGAAATGACAGACCACTTCAGTATCTTTGCCAAGAAAAACCCAAATGGGGAACAAAGAATGAGATACACTGAAAAAAAATGACAACAGTAATAACAAGAACAAAAAATAGGAATTAGGAAGAATGAATAAAAACATACTCATTTGAGGGGCACAACATATGTCCAATCTTGGGATGCAAAACTAGAGGATGAGGGTTTCTCATCAAGCCAATATGGAAAACATTTTGGAGTGGAATATAGGTGACCTGAATTTGAATTTCAGCTTTGCCAGAAATTGTCTATCTGATCTCATACTCTTCACTTAGTTTCCACATCTGTAAAACAAGGATTTTCTATTTAAAGAAGCTCCAAAACCTCTTCAGCTTTAATACACTTGGATCCTAACCTTATTACTCAAGAGATTCATCATGATATTGAAAAAATGTTACTTTATTATAATTTATTTGTTGCTGTGTTCACATCCGGACCTCTGGGTAGCTATAGTTTACGTTATATTGCTATAAAGCCTGCTTATTCTTTTCATTGGCTTGTCCCAGGGTTCAACATCCACTACAAGAGTCATTTCTTTGGATTGAGACACTGCCTCAAGAAAGTCCCTATAAATTTTTATAAATGTGAATTACTATTATTATTACATGGGAGGAGCAATAATGTTAGCCCATCAGTATCTATTATTACATTAGTAGAAAGGATTTAAAAAATGAGACACAGGAAAGATGGGTTTTGATGAGGATGTATGCAACCAGAATAAGTCTGGACTATGGAGTACTACCAAGGGAAAGAGTAGTAGATGAAAGTCCTAGGTACCAAGGACAGGGATAGTCTGAAACCCCTAAGTTCTTGGGTAAATCAACTTAAAGAACATTTAAAAAATATCTACCACAAGCTAGAGCCTGGAGATACTGTAAGAAAATTGAAAAAGTTGAGGGGATTAGGACAGCAAGCGGTTAATTATAGGAAATGAGTGAAGCACATTGAAACCATCTCAGGACTCAGTTCTGGAGCTAACTCAATTCCCTTTCTATTTAATCATGGCTCTGTCCTGTGAGAAAAGTTTCTTCAATCGTGGAAATTGGCAGAAAAAATTTTTTGCATTGTTTAAACCTAGGCCTGCCTAGCTGGGAAACTGGACCACCCACACCTACTGTTTAGGGACCTTAATCAAGGACCAAGTTATGTTGACCAGAAATGCAGTCAGATCCTAAGATGGATGGAAGGAGTTTTCTCATAATTGTACATCACAAGCAACCTATATGTCTTATCTGAAAAATGGACCCATGTTAATCAATCAGTTATTGTTTCCGTGTTCCTTTGATCATACTTAGGGAAAGTGGGACACATTTTTTTTTCTGAATTCAATTACACCTGTTCACTATCCTCTTCCAAACTTGGAAAGTCCCTAATCTTTCATCCGATTAGAAATCAGGTTACCTAATGTTGGATTGTTTCTTTAATTCTTTTCATTCTTTAATTAATTGGTCTTATTTGATTAATTATTTTTAATGACTAAAAGTTGATTTCCTTCTATATCCAGTAAGAACTGAAGAAGGGACTTCCGACTTATTAGGCAATTGGTATACATCATTTATGCTCAGAATATCAAACCTTTGTTATCTTAGTCATTTTATCTTTTGTTTGTTACAATACAAAGACAAACATAAAGCTCCCTTTACTCCACTGGAGAACATTTAGCATGTACACAGAGAAGTAAATAAATAAAGATGATTTGAAGAGGAAGAGAATATTCATTAGAGGCAGTTTGGAGAATCCTCAAAGAGGAGGGAGTATATTACCTGGTTTAAGCTTTGGAGGAACCTAGAGATTTTAATAGACAGAAGTGAGTAGTGAGCACATCTCTGGCATGGAGATATACGATATAGAAAGTCATGGAAAGCTACTTGCTTTGGCTAAAATGTAGAGTGTATTAAAAGAAAAAACAAACAAAAAAAGTATTTGGAAAGGTGTGTTTGTAGACATTTAATTGTATACATATTTAATGCCAGGCTGAGGAGCTTATGTTTCAAGGTCATAGGGAGCCACTAAAGGTTTTGTTTTGTTTTAAATAAGTCTAACCTGATCAGACCTGTGCTGTAGGTGGTATAGTGCACAGAACATTAAACTGCTGGATCAAGAAAATCTGAGTTTGAATCTTGCTTGAGACACTTACCAGCTGTGTGAACTCCCTCAACCTCAGTTTTCTCAAATGAAAAAATGGAGATAATAATAGCACCTGTCTTACAGGGCTTTGTAAAGATCAAATGAGATAATATATATAAAGCACTTTGCAAACTTTAAAGGGCTGATATACCTTGAGGGGCAGTATTAGAAGGTTGAAAATGGAGTCAGGAAGACTTGAGTTTGAAGCATGCCATGGACACTTAGTAGTCTTTTGACCCTGGACCTTAGTTTCCTCCTTGGGTAAAATGAGGAGGAACTCTAAAGTCCTTTCTATCACTAAATCTGTCATGCCTTGGAGAGGGAAGAGACTGAAAGAGAGGGAAAAAGAGAAGAGAAATAATATGCACACAGTGTAAATCACTGAGTTTGGATTTTCATAGGAAAATTCTAGAACTGATTATTAAAGAGTTGGCTGGTGAATATGTAGGAAAGGAAATGGTGATTACAATGAGTCATCAGAGCTTCATCAAGAAAAGGTCATGCCAGACTAACCTTGTTTCCTTTTTTTGGGAAGGAGGAGTTAAAGTGTTTATTGATATGTGTCTAAACTTTGAACATTCCCCACAGAAAAACTGAGAATACTTCACAAATTCACATGTCATCCTTGCTCATGGGCCATGTTAGTCTTCTCAGTATCCTTCCAATTTTAGTATATGTGCTGCTGAAGTAAGCATAATTTCCTTTTTTTAAAAACAAGGTAATTAATCTGGGTGGTTGTGAAATGGATAGCACACTGGATTTCCTGAGCACAAATTTGGGCCTCAGACATTTACTAGCTAAGTGACCTTGGGCAAGTTATGTACCCCTGTTGGCCTCAGTTTCCTCCCCTGCAAAATGAGCTGGTGAAGGAAATGGCAAACCATTCCAGTATCTTCACCAAGCAAACCCCAAAAGGGATCACAAAGACTGGAACATGACTCAATAACAACAATAGCCACAAATTAACCTGCTGGATTAGAGGAATGTGATAGAGGTAGTTTACTTAGATTTTAGTTATAGAGTTTATTAAGTGACTCAAACTATTCTTGTGTAAAACTTGGGAAGTGTGCTAGATGACAGATTGGAAGTTAGGTGAATAATCAGACTCTAAGAGTAGATATTAATGGCTCAGTGTCAGTGTAGCAGAAGGTCTCTAATGGACTCTCCCAGGGATCTGTGCTTGGCTCTGGCTTGTTTAACATTTTTATTAATGACATGGATAAAAGAATTGATGAGCATTCTTATCAAAGTTGAAATGAACCCAAAGCTGGGAAGGACTGCGAATACACTGGAAGTCAGAATCGAAAGCTGTCTGGATGGGATGGAGCATTGAGCTGAATCTCACAAAAAATAAAATATAGCATCATATTTGGGCTCAAAAAATAAAACGTATAAATGTGAGATCAGGGAAGCATGGTTAGACATCATTTTGTCTGAAAAAGATCTGGGGATTTTAATGGATTGAAAAATTCAATATGCATCAACAGGATGCTATGGCCATAAAAAAAAAAAAAATTGAACGTGATCTTAATGCAACTGCATTAAGAGGGGAATAGCTTCCAGGAATAAGGAGGCTATCATCCCTCTGGACTCCTCCTCGGCCAGACCACATTAGGAATACTATGTGTTCCATTATGGTCATTGCATTTTAAGAGGGATGTTGATAAGCTGTAGAGTATTCAGAGGAGAATAATTAGGCTAGCGAAGGGCCTGGAATCCATGTCACATGAGGATTGACTAATTGGAACTGGGCATGTTTAGTGTGGAAGAGAAGATTCATGGGAACATGATGGCTATTTTCAAGTATTTTAAGGGTTGTCATGTGAAAGAGTTATTAGATGTGTTATACTTGGTCCCAGAGGGCAAAACCAAGAGCAATGGGTGGAAGTTATAAAGAGGCCAACTTGAAAAACTTCCTATTAATTTTGTTGTTGTTCACTTGTGTCAATTGTGGTGACCCCATTCGGGGTTTTCTTGGCAAAGATACTGGAGTTGTTTACCATTTCCTTTTAAAGCTTATTTTACAGATGAAGAAATGGAGGCAAGCAGGATAAAGTGACTTGCCCCAGGGCACAGGGCTAGTAAATATTTGAGGTCACATTTGAACTCAGGTCTTCCAGAGTCCTGTCTCTGTTCCCTATTCACTTTGCCACCTGATAATTAGAGTTATCCATATGGCTTGGAGGCTCAGCATGGAGTGCCAGATTTGTAATGAGAAAGATCTGAATTCAAATCTGGCCTCAGATACTTACTATCTTAAGTAAGGCTAAGTGACTGGGCAAGTCACTTAGCCTTGTTTGCCTCTGTTTCCTTGTTTGTAAAATAGGGGTAATAAAATCACCTACTTCCTATGGTTGTTGTAAAGATCAAATGAGATAATAATTGTAAAGGATTTAGCACAGTTCCTGGCATCTAATGAGCAATATATACATACTATTATTATATTATTAATGGAATAATTACTATATAAATGTTATTATTATTATTGTTAATGGGCTGTCTAGTGAGGCAGTAGGCTCTCCTTGAAGGTCTTCAAGAAAAGATTGGAATTCCTCTTCAGATAGAAATGGGACTATATGGTCAGCGAGATCTCTTCTACTTTTAAAATTCTCTGATTTTGATGATACTCTGAGGAACTGGGTAAGGGTGGATGGAAGGGTGAAATCAGGGGCGGGAAATGAGAAGTGGAAAGCTCCAAAGGGGTGTGGTAGGTCAGGTGAAAAGACAAATGGTACCAATTTCACAGTTTTGTCAAAGTTAGCCCTGAGGTTGATGATGTCAACAGTTATCCCCTTGCCCAATTGATCAAGCATTTTGGCTTATCCTTGCCATCAACTGTGTGACAAGCCAGATCATAGGATCACTTCCCACTTTAGAGTGGGAAGAAGCCCTTGAAGTCATCTAGTCCAACCTCCTAATTTTGTTGTGGTGGAAATTAGAAGCCAAAGGAATCCAGTGACCTGTCCCAACTCACATAAGTAGTTTGGGGCAGAGCCACGAGTAGAAACAGGGGCTCCCAATCTAGCATTCTTTTCAGGGCACCATTATACCTCAAAAGCACTGCATGAATCTCTATAGTGTGCTTATTTCTTTTATACCAACTAAGTTTTTGTTTTTAGAACTACATCAAGGGCTGGGTCATCAAACTCTACAGGCTATAATCTATGATTCAAAACCATAGAAAATGGGAAAAGGGCACATCATTTAAATCAAACAATTGAAAAAAAAAGCATTTTCAACACTGACTTCAACATCCTTCCCCTCAAAGCTGCCTCAGTCAGACCACATTTGGAATATTATAGTCAGACCTGGATACTACCATTTATAAACATTATTGATAAACTCACTCTGTCAATAGACATTTATAAAGCACCTACTATGTGCCAGGTACTGTGTTAAGTGGTGAGGATACAGTCTCTGTCCTCTAGGAACTCAAAACATCAAACTGGGGAGACAATATGCAAAAAGCCATGCACAAAAAATCTATAAACCAGAAAAACTGGAAATAATCACAGAGGGAAGGGCATCACTGGCACAGTGGATAGGGTCCTTGGAGTGGAGTGAAGAAGAGCTGAGTTCAAATCCAGCCTCAGAAATTTTCTAGCTATGTGGCTCCAGGCAAGTCACTTATTCTGCTTGCCTCCGTTTCCTCATTTGTAAGAAAGGGATATTATTAGTACTACTCTTTAGGCACTAGTAAACACTGATTAAGAAATGTTTCTCCTGGATTAGCCCTTCCTGGATTAGAACTCAAAGAATGGAAAACTTTGGCCCTTCCTAGAAATCTCTTTAATGCCAGAAAAACACATGCAAAATCTTCCACGTGGGTGCTATTTAAGCTCTCTCTAACTAGTCCATATAGCCAAAGCCCAAAGGTCACATTCAAAATAAGGGAGTTGGGGCCAATTCCCAGAGCAACAGCCGTGACACATGGCACCCATCTATTTCTTACTTGGATTATTAACGCCTAGATCTATTTTGTTTTCCGTTTCTGGGAAGTTGAACTAAACAAGTAAGGACATGCTATTAATGTCATTCAAGATCCTACTTGCAGCTTCTAATTATAATGATGAGAATATTAATATTACCCTCCATTATATAGCACTTGTCGCCAAAAGAGCCGCGAGTACTCTGACGGAGCTCTACAGAAGCAGGTATTACATGGTCTTTACAGATCCTAATTACATGTTCTTTTGTGTTTGGGATGATCTAAATTTATCCTATTTACCAGGCTCTGTGGGGCAAAGGCCATATTATTTTTGCTTAACTCTATAGAATACCTAACAGGATATTATACAAATCTTAGCTTTCAGCAAATGTTATTAAGATTCAAGAAACATTAAGTACACACTGTGTGCAAAACACTATATGAAGCCCTGAGAGAGATATAAAATTCAATCACAGACTCAAGATTTAGAATGGAAAGGGACCTTGTGTATCATCTCTTCGCAAAATCACAGAATCTTAAAGTTGAGAGGAACCTCAGAGATCATTTGGTTCACCTGAATAAGAATTCTCTCTATGACACCAGTCAGTTGGTCAACAAGTCTTTAAGTTATAATATTTATCATAGTCATGGTCATATCATAGTCATCATAAAGTCATAGTTAAGTCTTTAAAAATCCTACAGATAATTTTATATTTAATCTTGGAAGCAATTATTGGTGGTGGAGGTAGTCTTTCCTTTTTTAAAGATAAATGGCATCATGGCATGATGTCTTAACTTGCCCATGAATTGGATTTAAGTGAGGAAGATTTGCACAAAGTTGTCAGCCTCACTGTCTCTTCCAGAGTCATGGAAATCCAGTGGTAATGACAAAATTCTGGATGACTGGCCCAGTGCAGCGGTTCACCTTGGCATTCTGGATCTCTGACAAAGTTCTAAGTACTCCATAGTGCCCACATCTGCTGCCTTTTTGGCCATTGGGATGAATTGTTCTCATCTGCCCATTCTGCTAGAGGGAAGCAATGGAAGCCATTGGAGTTCATTGAATAAAGGGATGACATTGCTAGACTTGCACATCAAGCAGATCAATTTGGCAGCTGAGTGGAGGATGGTCCTGAGTGGGGAAAGGCTCAAGGCAGGGAGACCAACCAGCAGGCTATGGAAGAGTCCTTGAGAAAAGAGATGAAAGCCTACCTCAACTAAGTGAGGTCAGTTGTAAGAGATGTCACATAACATACCCAATGAGTGGTTATCTAGCCTTTGCCCAAAGATGCTCCAAAGAGGAAGAATTTGTTATCACCCAAGTCCAATCCCTTCCCAAATATTTGGTTCAGAGAAATGAAAAGACTTTCCCAAGGTCCCACAGGGAATATGAAATAGTGTCAGAATTTGAACCCAAGACATTTGACTCCAAATCTAGTGTTCCTCAGAGTCCTTGTCCACTAGCTTACAATTGAATAGTGAAATAGGACATTGGTATATGTCATTTGATTAGAGAGGGGCAAAAAAAAAAATTTGTTAACCAATATCTGAAGGGGAAACTCATTACCAAGAGCATACCAAGAATGCTTTGTGAAAGAGGTAGCATTTGAATTAGGCTTTAAAGGATTGGTACCAATTTAAAAGGCACAGGAAGACACTTCAGCCTTGCATAAGCAAAGGCATGGCAATGGGAAAGCTAAGGGAATGCTCTGGAACCAGGGAAAGAGCATATGAAGGAGGGTAAAGAGAAATAAGACGGTGCCAGATTGTATAGGGTCTCAATAGCCAGTCAGAGGATTTTGGACTTGGTGTTTGAAGTTACCCACAACCTACTTTTCATATCACTGCTCTTCCTACACTCCCCATAATAATCTACTGACCATATATCAAACTTGATGTTCCATCTTCCAATGCCATACCTTTGCCCATGGTGAACACCAGTTCACTCTTCTCTCTTCTGCCTCTGCCAGTCCTTAACTACCTTCAGGTCTCAGTTTAGGCTCCATGTCCTCCTCTGGGAAGCTCTGCCTGATCCACTCTCCTGGAAGCATCTAGCATGTATCTGTGAACATACTGTGTCCTTGTTTCCCTAAAAAGTAAGCCCCTTGGAAGACAGGGCTGGATTGACTTTTGTCTTTGATATCTCCCAGCACTTACCAGAGGGACCAGCATTGTGTAGGCCCTTAATAAACATTTGTGGAACTGAATTAAATGCTTCCCAAGACAAACCAGATTTTGCCTCCTTCTCTACTTTTGTTCATTCCCCAGATTTTCTGATGCTTTTGGGTAGCTGCTTCTTGGGTTCCGTTTCTCAAATAAAAGGGACCATCTTCTGTACATGCCCATTTTCCCAAACTTTGGCCTTGATGGACTAAGGCTTCATTGTCACAACTTGAGGAGAGGGTCAAACTCTGAACTTATTCACATTCCTCTGCTTGTTGGAATGTGCTGAAAATGCACTCCACTCCCATCTGGAAAGGCTTCAATTGGATCTACTTCAAAAGGGTGCTGGAATTTTAAAAGCCATTCCCAAGCCGTCTTATCTTTCCAATCCATCTCCCAGAAAGTAGAAAAGCTTGGGAGGTCCAGAATATGAAGAATTGGTGGGAGAACAAGTATTGGAGTCCTAGAACACTGTCTGAAATCCTACCTTCTTCAAGAGGCCACACACAGCAGCTGCTAGTAACTTCCCTCTAAGCTTCAGGAAGCTGCTGGACTTGGAGTCAGGAAGTCATTGTTCAATCATTTTAGTTGTGGCCCCATTTAAGGTTTTCTTGGTAGAGATACTAGAATGATTTGCTATTTCCTTCTCCAGCTCATTTTGCAGATGAGGAAACTGAGGCAAATGGGGTTAAGTGACTTGCTCAGAGTCGCACACTAATAAGTGTCTGAGGACCAATTTGAACTCAGGAAGATGAGTCTTCCTGACTTCAGATCTGGCACTCTATTCATTTGCTAGCTACATAACCCTAGGCAAACCACTGCTTTCTTCAGTTTCCTCAACTATAAAATGGGAATAATAATGGTCTCTATCTCAAAGGGTTGTCCTGAGCATCAAAGGAAATAATGTTTGTCAAAAAAAAAAAAAAAAAGTACTTAGTATAGTACCTGGCAAAAAGCAAATGCTATATAAATGTTTATTCTCTTTTCCTGAGATTACCTTCCATTTATACCACCTCTTATGTATATATAGTTTTTTGCACATTGTCTTGTTCATTAGAAAGAGAGCTCCTTCAGGAAAGGTTTTAGTCACATGACTGGCACATAATAAGTGCTTAAATAATAAATGCTTGTTGACTGAAGAGATTATTGACAGATCACAGAATGTTAGAGCAGGAAGGAACCTTAGAGATCATCTAGTTCAACCCTTTCATTTTATAGATTTCCATCATGATTATTTTTCAGACTGCCAATTTGACAGAGTACCCAAGATTTCGGGAGAGACAGAAGGGCTCTATTCTAAACTCAGATGTCTGGCACACTTGGGAGAGAGTTCTACCATCTGGCCCTTCTCCTATAACTTGATTTAAGAACACTGCACTCCAAAATGTTTAGGTGCCACGCCTACACTATAACCAGGAAAAAACGATGGCATTAATATGAGAAGCAGACTAGCATTTCACTCTTGGTCCTGGGTTCAGGTCTCACTTGGCCCCAAGCCTGGGTTTTGTTAGCTTCCTTATTCTAATTCTAGTTCCCAAAGGTAGCATTTGTTTGCATTAGTAGCAAAAGCAGCTCTTATCAGTGCAGAAGTATGCGGAATTGATAAACTCATGGCAATCTCTGCATTCTTCTCCTTCAAAGTCCCAAGCAGCCTAGTGTTGGGCTATTTTTACATTCCTAAATTAATCTCTTTAGGAAGTGTTAACTTTTCTCAGCCACACTCCATTTCAACAAGAAGTTAATTCTGCAAATTCCTCCCCCTCCCTTATGTATTTCATCTGAATGTAACTGGGATCTGCAGTTCCCATTGAGGATTTTCCCCTGATATTCTCATTGGCTAGCTTTGCCCCTACCTCACCAGAAGAAGCTCCTCATTTCTTAGATCTACCTGTGTTAACAAATTGCTGAGATTTCATATCAGCAGTAAAGAACAAGAGGCCATTTGCTTAAACTAGTGTTAATTATTAGCTAGTATTTTGACATGAAGGAAATACACCAGCACTCCCAGTGTTTGGACAGTGGCCCAAGCAAGCTACCTTGTCAAAACATCAAGGGCAGGGGATTATGAGTCCAATCTCGAGCCTATTCCCTTGCTGCTTCTGTACTCCAGATGGAAATTAGCAAGCATGTGTCTCCTCTCTTCAAATAATGGGAAGAGGGAGATTTTCCACCCATGGTACTTTTCGAGAAAGCTGGTGACCTGGGATACAATAGATGGACCAGATACTCCCTGGGATTCTTTATCACTATTTAATCATCTTTGATGAAGTAGCTGCCAGGGATCTCTGTAATCTTCATCTCCCTCCTGTTGTTTTCACCATTACTATCAGCCTGTAGGACAGGAAGGAGGAGAAGGACTATCCAGTATCTGCCAGTCAAAGCTGGAGTGGGCACAGTCATCAGGAATTGTGCTGTATTTCTGTCACTCATTCTTCTTCATCTTGGCTCCCCTTTCACCTTCTCTTTTTGACTTACCTGACACTCCACCTTCTGGCATCTTGAATCCTCAACCCCTTCAGTCAGTCCTTCTGCTCAGAGTTCTTAGATGAAGGCTGCAGAATCCATGGATGGATTTTACTCCAGCTAGGGAATTGCCCTCTAAAGCTGGATTGTGGGTGTGTGGATAGGGAAATGGAGCCCAGAAATTTCAAGTCAGAATCCAAATTGGTATACCTTCTACATTCACATAATGTAAACGCTTTAATTATGGTGGTAGCAGTTTACTGACTTATCTTGTTGTCCAAATCAGCCAGTGCTCTTTCCTTGAATACACTGGCATACCTAATGTTTTGGTGAGCAAGGGATACTCTTCATTTTTCTGGAGACTTGAGATTAACTGGGTGTATATAGAGGTAAGGGAGGAGACATTGTCAATAAAATCCTTTTCAGAGAAAGGGCATCCTCATAGGCCTTATCAGTAAGTATCCTGTCAAATACAGAGAGTGTTACATGATAAGAATGGAGGAAAGTGGTCACATAACCAAATTGAACCAGACTAACCAGATCCTGATTTAATAGTTAGGAACCCTGGGACAACACGTTCTCTTGACTCATGTTGATGGTTACTATCTTTGAAGGGGACCTCCATGGCCCTGGGGTACATTCTCAGCCTTCTTTCTGCTCTGGATGTCACGTCCTCATTTAGATTACAAATGAGGACCTTGTCCAACTCTGGACATGTAGAAATTATTGAATAATAGTCATTTTCCCACCATGGCTCACGGTGGACATCTGCAGAGCCTTAGGGCAATTTCCTCCATGGATGGGATGATTCAGAAAGGGCTATTGAGACCATCTTTTAGGTACTACTGCAGTTCTCAGCTCTGTCTCCTTTCTCCTCCTGGCCCCGCCTTAGCCACTGAGCCTTGCTGTGAAAGACACAGGTTCTGATAAACTCCACAGGGAGAAAAATCATTTTTCTTGTTTATAGATGATAGAGACCACTTCAATCAGGGCCCTTCACTTAGAGGATATGGAGTCACAGTTAACTAGAATGATATATCCATAAGAATTATTCCTGATTCCAAAGAATTCCACCAACTCCTGAGTTGTAACTTATGTTTTTCTCTAGATTAGACCATTCGAAGACATCTTGAGTTGGCTAACCTAGGTTGAAGCACCCAAGTCCCTTTGGTTCACCTGAATATCACCTCAGAGCTTCTTAGCCTACCAGAATCAGCTGGCTGCCTGGACCTAAAGATTGTTCCTGGGATTAAACTCTCACAAAGGGATTATAGGAAGCTACTGTTATGTGGATAATTTGAGGAAAGGTGTTTGGGATAAGGGAAATTGAAAGGAGGATGTTGGAGACTTGCTAAGTGGGTAATCTCGGTTACAGGTAGGCTGGGATTAAAGGAGATTCAGGGTATAATAGGACTGAAGTCAGGAGTATAACACAGAAGGGAAACAGAGATCTTTTAGGGAGAAGAGAAGTTAAACTAAACAGACAAACACAGCAGGCTTACAGACTGGGACTTAGACTCACACACAGGCTGAGGGAAATAGACTAGACTGAAATTAACAAACAAGCTTTAGTTAATTTCACAGGAAGGGACTTGTTTTGAAGTAACACCTTCCTTCAAGATGGATACCCCGGTTTCCTCTAACCCAGAGTATGTGTCTCTTTCTCTCTTCTTCCCACTTGATAACTAACAGACAAATTACACTAATAGGGCTATTGAAACACAAAAGGGTTTATTTTGTTTGAAGGATGTTTGTTAGGAAGGTGGATCAAAGGAAAGCCCTATCAGTTGTCTCAGGAACCTCAGGTGGGGGAAGGGAAGCAAAGATGGAGTCTGAGTAAGGACCTGCCTTAAACTCAGTTTTTACTAGGTACTATCTAAAGGGAATAAATGATGACTAACCAACTATAACTAAGGCTGTCAATTAGGTAACCCTTCACAGATTTAACTCCTCTCTAATTATTCTCCTTATTAACTTCACAATATATAAGGTAAGGGAGGGAAAAGTCAGGGATGGTAATAGGAAAGGAAGATATAAAGGATTTATCTAAATAATAATTTCTTAATTAAATATGTCAAAGCTAGGCTCAATTTCAATATTAAAGTTAGGTCAGAGACAGCTCGGCTCATTCACAACCTCCCTCCATGGAAGATCCAGCCAACTGCCTCTTCTCAAGATTCTAAACTCTAACAGCTTTTGGAACTCAGCCAAAGCTAGAAAAAACTATATGACCCCAATTCTGTATACACTTTATCAGACAGAGTGGAAGGCTTGAAATTAGGATGATTTGAATTCTGTCTCAGATACTTACTAGCTGTGGCATCCTACTTGACCTCTCTCTCTGCCTCAGTTTCCTCATCTGTAAATTAGGAACAATAATAGATAATACCCACAGGATTGTTGCAAGGGCTAAATGAGATAATATATGAAAAGCCATTTGCAAACTTTAAATCACTATATAAATGTTAGCTATTATTTGAAAAACCTTAAAGCACCACATTAATATTGTTATTGTTGTTATTATTATTTCCCCACACCGGACCAAAGTAGCAACCTGAGGATAATGATGAAAGGAAGAAAGGATCTTGTATTCTTTTTTTATGACTGAAGATGTTCCCCTTGTCACTTCTCTCCTTCATCCCCCCCCCAAATGGGACTCCCATAGCCAACTCTCTTGGCATCAGGCTCCCCTTTGCTACTTCTTTCCTCTATTCCCCCCTCTTCCATCCTCCATTAAAGCTTTGCTGTATTACCTTACTCTGGTCTCATTATCTCTTGGGTCACACCCCTTTCAGTTGGACTGATACCTTACTCTGGTACTCCTGTCAGTTGGACTGATACTAAACACTTTATAAATGTTATCTCATTTGACCCTCACAATAACCCTGAGAGGAAGATGCTATTATTCTCTTCATTTTATAGTTAAGGAATCTGAGACAGACAGAGGGTAGGTGACTGGCCCAAGGTCATGTAGCTAGTACATGTCTTGAGGACAGATGTAATCACAGCCCCTACTGACTCCAGACCTAGCACTCTACCCATTGCATCACCTTGATGCCTAGAATTAGAACCCTGCTAAAGTATCCACTCTCTTACTATTGCCTCTTATCCCATCTCCAGAAAAACAAAGCACAAGTTCCCTCAAAAGCTGTCAGGAAAATGCCCCCATTTTTGACCTTTTACAGAAAAAATGCATATCTGTCACATATTCTACAACACTGTGATTCCAACCAGTAACTAAGTTGTTAAGCTGCATAGAGCTGGTGCCATATAAGGAAACAGGAGAGGAAGCCAGATTTTTCCTGTTTCAGCCATGGAATAATGCTACTCTCTGCCTTCTGTAGAGGAACCCCAGGCAGTATTTATTTTCTAGAGAGCCCCAGCCAGGCTCCTACAGATCCACCCTCCCTCTTCGGAGCTCTAGGTTCATGATGCACTCAGGTGGAATAATTCATGGATAATACCCCAAATTTTCATCCAAGAGTGTTAGGTCAGGCTGATTTCAAAGAGAGTATCTGCAAAGATAAATTACAAAGCTGTCCACCAAGAGTCAGAAAAATAAGAAACAAAAAAGTGATAAACAAAGAGATCAGTTTCTCAATTCTGCTATTGATCTAAGTTCCTCCCTCTACATTCTGAGTGGATAGAACTCAGAGAGGACATCTTGTCATTACTACAAGCTGGCAGGGTACACCTAAGGCCTTGATGATACAACAATGCACCATCTCCAGTGGGTTCTGTGTGCCATCCTGTCATAATCCTGTAGTGTGAAGATAATTGAAAAGCGTTAATAACAAGTTCTCTATGATGAGAAGAAGCAAGGGCACAGTGGGCAGAACTCTAGCCTTGGACTCAGTAGACTTGGGTTCTAGTTCTTGTTTGGGGGAAGTTATCTGCTCTCTGCAAGGCTCAGTTTCTTCATCTATTAAATAATCCCAGTACTTGTGCTGCTTACCTCATCAAAGGAGATAATCAGGAAGTGCTTTGTATCTGCAAAGCATTATCTACAGGTGACTTCTCATTAATATCCTAACTCTTTTTTTCCTTCCTGTCAGATATTATGTCAGTCTCTTTCTCGATCAGGAACAAAAACTGTCTTCTCATGCTCCTGCTGTAGAAATTCAGACCCTAAACAGGAGAAAGAAATCCAGAAACAGCACAGCTCCCTTACACCCATTTGGCTGTAGCAGCATAGTGGGGTTGGAGGCACACAATGTCACAGTGGCATCAGCTTATTATTCCCAAATTACAGTTTCAGAACGGCTTTCTTTTCCCCATCTCTGAACAACCCAGACATCCTCCCGCCCACCTTCCATGTGCTGACCATGTGTGGGTTTGCTGTCTGTCCTTAGCGCCTCAGTGGGGTAGCAACCATTCCACCCAATCAGGAATCAGCTGCAGAAACCCCACGGCTCATCAACAGTCTACTTAGAAATATCTCCTGGGTTATCCATGTACTGTGAGGAAAAGATGAAAAAGAAAATACTCTAAATGAAATGTTTCCATAAGGCTGGGCATATGATCTCTCGCCAGTGTCAATAGGGGCTGTCCACATGCTGGGGAAAGGAAACATCTCCATCAGCTCCCACCATGAGCCTATTATATACAGGATACTAGCCCCATCAGTTCAGCCTCTCATCCCTCTCCATCCTTAGGGTGGTTCCTTTCCTCCTTTCCTCTCTTCGACAGCTTTTGTTTTAAGTGCTATGTTGTGTATTTTTCCTGAAAATACCAGGAGACAGCACTTGTCATTCTCGGAATTAGATGTACTGGGAAACTCATAGAATGAAGGTATCTCCATGGGCAAAAGCATTGGTTCCTTCTATTTCCTCTCTAGGTGGTATAGAATAAACACTTGGCTGAGGGTTGGGGGGAGTGGAATTCAGATTCTGTTCTTACTCTTTGGTTTAATTGCTTATCTTCTGGAGAACTTCAGGATCTTTTATCTCTGTCCCAACTTTTCAAAGTTCCTCTCTCTGTTATTTCTCCAACATTTAGCATTTTCATTCCTATTTTTCAACTCTCTCCAACTGTCCTCTGGATCCCTCACCTCCCTACCAGGTCTAGTTCTTAGGCATGATCCAAGAACTTCAGGAAAGATGAGATGGATAAGATATATGGATCTACTTCTTGCATCAACGTCATTCTCCACTCCACTTTGAATTAAACCTTCTTCGTGTCAAAGAAAAACAATAAGTAAAAACATTTAATTCTTTACTAGAAGTTCCCCATCTCCCTGCATTGAGGGAGTATGATGTCTATATTTATACAGAATATCCTTTAAAATAATGACAAGGTAGACAGATTTAAGTTTGATGCAAAAGATGCATTTTTAATATTTCAAAGGGTTTTCTCAGGACCAATCGTTACTGTTCGGTTCTCCTGTGAAGAATTAGTTTTGTTTGGTGGAATGAGAAAAAGAAATGCATATAAGCCGTCAGGAGGCATATCAGTAAGGGATGGGGAAGTGGTTTTGAGTGTTAGTAGTCCTGAGTTCTCTTTTCATCTTGGTCCTAAATCTATTTGGTGACCTGAAGTTATGTGTCCTTTATGCATTTCAGCTCTCATTCATAAAATGAAGTTATAAAGTTATAAAGAGTCATCCCAAAGTACCGTAGTTTCAAAACTACGGTACTTTGGGATGACTCTTTATTACATTCCAATGTCTTTGAGCTGAAAACTGACCTTGTGAATACCAAGTTCAGTGTTAGCAGGCCACACAAGCTTCAGATGTATAGCCTCACCTGTCTTTAATCCTTCTTGACTTCCTGCCTGCTTCCTCTCTGACTTTATAAATGATCCTATAGTCATCTCTGAAGAACTGGCTTCTTGGTTAAATATCATCTCTTGCAGGGTGTTATTGATATTTTCCATATAATATGAAATGACATATGACAGACCATTCAATAAGATAAAGAAGTGCTTTACAGCATGGAGAAATCTTGTATAGTAATCATTTTTTGCTCAGTGTACTTAAAATAAATATAGGTCTCAGTTTCTGGATGCCAGGGCTGCTTCTGGTTCATCCCTGCTTAATCATTTTCCATCTTCCCTCCCCGCAGTTCCCAACCACCATTTTCCTCCCTTTTATAAGGGATGAGCCCTAGTTTTAGGGTAGTCTCTGGAGCGTGCTGCTTATCAGTTTGGGATGATCTAAGCTAGGTTTGGTACAAGGGTAGAGAGTGGAGGAAGAAGGTTAGATCAAATCAGGATCCAAGAAAGGCTGGTTGTGTCAATAATCTTGGTTTCCTTGAAGAACTGAATTGAATAATATTTTGGAGGCAAGACAAGAGAGTTCAGCCAGATTGAATGGTACCTAATCTTAAGGCTGGTTTTAGAGGCCATTGGTATATTAATCCCTTCTCTGACTCAGAATTCCACCCATTTCTCCCTAGTCTCCTGCACTGTCATATTAGCATAGTCATGGGCAAGATCTGCTGTGGCCCCTCAAAATTCAACTATATTAGTAAACGTATAAATATGGATACCATCCCTTCTCACAGATGGTGACTCTACAATTGGAGGTCATGTTATAGTAGAGGAAGACCTCTTTTAACTTTGGAATATATACTGTCTCTGTTATGCTCTCCCTTGGGGACCTTCTAATAGGTATCTCACTGATTCTAAGAATCTAGGACATCCTGATCTATGAATTCCTTTTTTAAACCCTTACCTTCCATCTTAGAATTAATACTGTATTTTGCTTCCAAGGCAGAAGAGCAGTAAGAGCTCAGCAATGGTGGTTAAGTGACTTACCCAGGGTCAAACAACTAGGGAGTCTGAGGCCAGATTTTAAACCAGGACCTCCTATCTATAGGCCTGGCTCTTAATTCACTAAGTCACCTAGTTGTTCCTCTAAAAGTTCTTTTTTTATGTTAAAGTATATTCTATTTTTGGCCTTTACATCATAGCCTTTCTCTACTCTACTTCAAATTAAACTAAGGTCCAGAGAGACTTAAGCAACTTGCCAAAGAACCAAATTCAATTCTTTTTTTTAAAGTCAATAAACATAACTTCTACCTCTGAGGTTCATTGGAAAGTCTTGATCATATCTGTTAAGAAGTGAGGTCTGGCAGGAGACTGTGACATACATCTCTTTTAGGCTATCATTTGGCAATACTGGAACTACATCCTTGGAGCATCCTTGAATCTCATACAATGACTGGAAGATGCTTTATTTGCCTGTTGATGATCCCCTTTATTTAGTATTGAGAAAGAAAAGAATGGATTATATTCAGGTTAACTATCTTGTAATTTTCTCTCACTTGGCTAATGAGAGCTTGATTTCCCGGATTGTAGGTCCAGATCAAAGTGGAAAGTGGTCAGTTGTTTGACTATCTGAGGGTAACACAGGATTTCTGATGTATTTGCTCTCTCCTGACCAGAATCAACCTATGAAGCTTGGAGAGGAACCCATGACCACTCTACGTGGTATCTTTAAAACCCAAGGTCTTGATAGTTTGACCTCAAAACTTAGAAACAGATAAACTGTGGCGTGTGGGTTGAGAAGTAGCCATTCCAGGAATAGAAAGAAAGGAAGAGGAAGAGTTTCTCCTTTACTTTTCCATAGTGATAGGCATACTGGCAGCAATGGTGAAACACTGACTAAATGCTCATGGAAGACATTCTGAAGCAACAATAATGATTTTGAAGGGTATACCTCACTACTGTATCAGTTTCAGGTGGACATCTAGGAGCAGTGCTGAGAGTTGGGCAAATGGTCTTACAGAGATGGTGGTAAGGCTTCTCTGAAAATCTCATAGTTTTTCTCCCTCAAAAGGAGGAACCCTTGCCTGACTGACCAGAGTAGCTAGGTGGCACAAGCTAGGTGGGTAAAGTGCTGGGCTTGGAGTCAGGAAGATTCATCTTCTGAGTTCAAATATGGCCTTGGACACTTAATAGCTGTGTGACCCTAGGCAAATCACTTGACCCTGTTTGCCTCAGTTTCTTGATCTGTAAAATAAAGCTGGAGAAGGAAATGGCAAAACCACTCCAAAATCTTTGTAAAGAATACCTCAGGGGCAGCTGGGTAGCTCAGTGGATTGAGAGCCAGGCCTAGAGATGGGAGGTCCTAGGTTCAAATCCGGCCTCAGACACTTCCCAGCTGTGTGACCCTGGGCAAGTCACTTGACCCCCATTGCCTACCCTTACCACTCTTCCACCTATAAGTCAATACACAGAAGTTAAGGGTTTAAAAAAAAAAAGAATACCTCAAATGTAGTCCTGGACTGTCAGACATAACTGAAATCACAAAACAAGAACAACAAAGCATGAAAACCTCTTGCATTATTTGAAAGTGTTGGAACCCAAACCTAGTATCAAAAAAGAAAAAAAAAACATAATGCAAGGTCAGACTGATTCATAAAAGCAAATCTGTAGAATTCAGGCTATGGAATAGCCTCACAAAGTATCCTTTTAACTCTTCCATGGGAGTACTTATGGTCCTTGAAGAAGATACTTCACTACTCTGTAGAGATCTCTCATACATGACTTCATATAGAAAAGAAACAAACATTTACAAGGTCTGGATAACACAGAAAGATACATGAAACAACAAAGAACACTTTTAATGCATCTCTCCTGTTGGAAAAGAGGGGGCTACCAGTGAGAATCGTGCCTTCTGAAGCATGAAAAAATTGTATAAAACTTGTGTAGAGAAAAAGTTTCTCTTTTTGCTTTTTATTTGTTCAAGGAAGGGTAGTCTTATGTTGTACTGGTTTTGAGATATCAGGTAGCTATTTGCTCTTTCTCCTCCTAGTTTAGGGTTCATCAATCTGTGTCTCTGCATTTCTGTCTCTTTCTTGGTCCTGGTCTTAGTCTCTGACAATCTGTGTCTGTCTGTCTCTCTGTCACACATATAAATACATACACACATCTCAAAGTTATCTCCCATTAATCAATCAAGAATTTCAGCATACCTGAGCAGGAATGGTTACCTTATCCTGCACCATTAGGAATTTCTAGAGGTGGACCCTGAATTGGCCCAGGACCCATAATAAGTCCTCTTCCCACCCAGGGAAGTTCCGTCTACCAATTCCACGATCAGCTTACTCATACCATGACCTAAGCCTAAAGATTGTTTCTTGCAGAAAAACAAAATCACTTTTAGCATCACCACTAAAGGTTGCTTCTTTTAAAAATTTTTTTTAATTAAAACCCTTACCTTCCATCTTGGAGTCCTATTGACTCCAAGGCAGAAGAGTGGTAAGGGTAGGCAATGAAAGTGAAGTGATTTGCCCAGGGTCACACAGCTGGGAAGTGTCTGAGGTCATATTTGAACCTAGGACCTCCTGGCTCTCAATCCACTGAGCCACCCAGCTGCCCCCTAAAGATTGCTTCTTGCAGAGAAACAAAATGACTTTCAGCCTCATCACATCTTAAGAGTTTCATTCTCATTTCCAGAGACCCCAAGAAATATCTCTTTATTCAACACATTACACATTATTCAAATCTTTCCTACATATTTGCATTGGGCTGGAACCAATTGCCATATTTTGTATAATTATAACTTGGAGTAGTGTAAATCTGAATTCTTGTGACCACTTCCAAGGATTCATTATTTGGAATAGTTGAAATGTAGTTATGCTATACAAGAATCTAAGGTTCAAGGAAGCTTGGGGAGCTAACCCACTGGTATAACTGATATATCAGTTGGTAGCTAGCATATTTTAACCCTTCTTTGCAAAGTTACTAACTTATATCAAGGTGGTGGATATTCCCTATCCACATCATATATTGTAATTTAGCATAGTCAATGGCCATTCATATCTCCTTTGGACTTAGCTGCATGATATTAAAAATTAACATTCAAATACTCCAAGTATTATAAAGTTATATGGTTTTATTTATAATAACTTGAAGCAAAAGGAAAATTAGCAGCCTCAGTAAAGAAAAAGAAAGTTACCCAACCTCACTCTGGAGAGAAGAGAGAGAGAGAGAGAGAGAGAGAGAGAGAGAGAGAGAGAGCGGGCTTACCACAAACTTATAAACAACACGTGAAGATGCAACATGGACAAAAGGAAAAAGATTCTGGGTAATGTGGTTCAGGGGTTCAAGATTTTCTGATTATACAGCTGCACTGGTAAGGCTATCTGCTCAGATACTGGACAACACTGAGGTCATCTTTAAGCGTCACTTTTACTAATGGAAAAAGAACATTTCACTGAATTCCACAAGTATACATTGTAAGGATTAAAAAATAAAAGACTATTTCTGCCTTCAAGGAGCTTTCAGTCTGGTTGGGGAGACCAACTACAGGCTCATAAAATTCTTAAGAGAATGATACAAAAAGTCTGTAATATAGTGGCATTTTTTGTTGCTATTATTGTTATTGTTACTAACCTTTAATTGGTTTGGGGGACTCTTTTTTTAACCTTTCACTTTTGTCTTAGAATTGATACTAAACATCAGTTCCAAAGCAGAAGAGTGGTAAGGGCTAGGCAGTTGGGGATTAAGTGACTTACCCTGGGTTATATAGCTAATGAATATCTGAGGTCAAATTTGAACCCAGGACTTCCCATCTCTAGGCTTGGCTCTTTAATCACTGAGCCACCTAACTGCCCCTTTAAGGAACTCTTAACTAAGAAAATCTCTAAGATGAAGGTGATTGCCAACTCTTCTTCAGTCTACAATTTTAGACTTTTCTGAGATATTGAATTGAGACTTGGCCAGGCTCCCTCAGTCAGTATATCTCAAAAGTAAGATTCAAATTCAGGTCTTTCTGGTTCCAAAGCCAAGCTCTAGCCTTACTCTGTCATTGCATCAAACTGTGAGTTGTGTATACATTGTATATATGTAAATATACATGTGATATATATTTGTCAATAAATAACAGCCAAGAAAAGAGATCAATATTGATAGAAGGTCTGTGAACGAAAGAGGATTTAGAAGATTATAGGATTTCAGATTGGAGAACGTCTTATGGGTGATTTAATCCAGCACCTTCATTTTACAGATGAGTAAACTAAGGATCAGAGAGGATAACTGATTTGCCCAAGATCACACAGCTGAGAAGTAGCAGAGTTAGATTCTACATACAATTTTTTAAACACTAAAGCCAGGGTTTTTTTCATAAGGCCACAAGTTCCCTAGTTGAGAGAGGTCTTGAAGAGCTAGTGAGATCTAGACAGTTGTTGTTTGTTGTTGTTTTTTTTGGTGGGGAAGAACATTTCAAATAAGGAAAGTGACATGAGCAAAAGGGCATGAACTAGAATGAATCTGTGAGGAATGTATGTGGAGTGGAAGGAGACTGGTTGAATTGAAGTAAAGGCAATGTTAGGGAAGATAGGCTCAGAAGAGAAGGGTAAAGCTTAAAAACAAGGGCTTATAAGGAGAGTAAGCTCTGGAGCTGTCAAAGGTTCATGGATGGGGAAGTGTCATGCATTAAGTAGAATCTAGAAGGATGAATTAGTCCGGCAGGAGGGTGCAAGAAAGGGAAACCAAAGACAGGGAGACCAGTAAGGGAGGGAGCAATTGGAAACAACTAGATGTGAAATTTTATAGTTGGTCCTAACTGGGAACTGAAGGAACCTGGGTTTCCATGGGAACTGCCTCCAAGTATATTGAATCTAGTAGCTTCTCTTAGCTGTCACCTGCAATGGAAAGGAAATCTAGCTCTCTCTGCCTCTGTCTCTGTCTCTTCTTCTCTGTCTTTGCCCCTGTTCTGTTTCTGTTTCTCTCTCTGTCTCTGTCTTAGACTTACTAAATCTGTCTGTCATGTCTTTGTTTCTCTCTCTATCTCTTTGTTTCTGTCTGTTTTCATAATGGCTAGTCTGTATGTAGCCGGCAGAAGAGATGCATGAACCTCAGCTTGGAAATGATTGCCTGTACTCTAACCCAAAGGGGTCAAATAGAGCCTGGGGGCCAGCCACAATAGTCCAGAGTGCCACACCTGATTAATATGTAATTGGGATTTATCTAACGAATAAATAAAAATCTAATAGAACAAAGATGATGTTACTATGATTTTCCAAGGCAATGTGTGACCTACAGAGATTCTTATGGACATTTAGTGGCCCGGTTTCTTTCTGAGTTTGAAACCACAGTTTTATGCCATATTTCTTATGTTCAATTTTCCTACAATAAAGTGGCCTCTCCTGAATAAATATGGGAGGGTGGTAGTACCTTGAGGATGCTTTTCTGTGCTTCTCAGAGGCAGCTAATTTATATAGTGAATAAAGTGCTAGTTCTCTGAGTCAGGAAGAATTGAATTCAAATCTAGCCTCAGACACTTAACTGGCTGTGACTCTGGGCGAGTCATTTAATCTTTGCCTCTGGGTCCTCAACTATAAAATGAAGGTGATAGATAATAGTACCTACCTTATAGGATTGTTGTAGGGGTCAAATGAGTTAATATTTGTAAAGAGTTTAGTGTAGTGCCTGGCACACAGTAGGTGCTTAACAAATGCTTGTTCCTTTCTCTTACCAAGAATTTGGTTCTTCTCTAGCCTGTTAGACCTATCATTGTGCCTCTAGAAGTAAAGCCCCAGAGAAGTTAGTGTCTGGAACCATTCTAACATGGAGCTCCACCCAGGCAGCATCTGATGACTGGGCCCCATTTCTTTTGTGTTGTGAGTTTTCGGGTTTCCTTCTTGAATGGAATCTTGGGCTCTGGTCCTGGAAAGATATGTTTAGGCTTTTTGTGTCAGTTTGTTTGTGTGCATCTGTCTGGGGCTGGAGAGATTCAGAGATGGCTTCTGAGATGTTCATTATCAAGGCCAAATAGTTACTGATAAGAACTGAACTCAGCCTACTCCATTGACATGTCTAAAATAGGCTTCTGAGGCTTCACAAGGAAACAACTGGGAAAGAGAAAATATTTACTTTTATATCTTGTGGCCCAGGAACAAAGGAGAACTATGAGCCCTCTCCATGACTCCTGTGAATGTGAAATCCTCTACCCCACCCCTTTATGATTACATCAGAATCAGCAGTTTTCCCCAATTTAGTTATTTTGTGATCGTAGATCTTAAACTTTTCTAAAAATAATCAAGATAGAATTCTATCAGTATCTTAGTCATGTAAGCATTTTGTGGAAGCATACTTCTGAAAGAATCTATTTCTAAAATCACACAGCAAGCATAGTTTTCTGTCACTTCTCCTCTCTTGTCTCTATTATGTAAAGTTGTGATTCAAGCACGCCCATGTCATCTGATTTTACTTGATACCTGAGGAACTATAGAGATATCTGACCCTTTGGAGAACTCCATAGCTGATTCTTGGGAAACTATAACCATATCTGATAAAAATCATTGTGCTATAGTGCAAGTTTGGGGGTATATAAGGACTTGGGGTCTTTAGTTACCAACCAGAGTCCAGGTTGTTGTTGTTTTTTAATCCTTACCTTTTTCTGTCTTAGAATCACTACTGTGTATTGGTTCTGAGGCAGAAGAGTGGTAAGGGCTAGGCAATGGGGGTCAAATGACTTGCCCAGGGTCACACTAGGAAGTGTCTAAGGCCAAATTTGAACCCAGGACCTCTAGTCTCTGGGCCTGGCTCTCAATCCACTGAGCCACCCAGCTGCCCCCAAAGTCCAGCTTTATTGTGAGACCAGCCTTCTCTCAATAAACCTATTTCTTTTTGGCTTGGAGATTTTGTTTTACTTTTTGGCATCTCTGCTAATAAATTTTCACCATACTCCCAAGTTAAAAAAAATATGCTACCAGCTTTGGCTTGTCCAAGTAGTGTTCTCAGACAGCATGAAAATGTGAAGGTGGTCCCACAACTCAACACTGAGCTCCTTTTCAAACATAGATTATAAATGTATAATATATATTTTACCAAAGATCCAAATTTAACCCAAAAAAGCATCATCACTTAATAACTATCACAGAGTCAAGACATAATGTACAATTTTTGACTTGTGATTGGGAGAAAAACTCTTGTGAATACTGTAGAAATTGTAGAACATAAGTGAGGGGCACTGAGATGAAACACAGATGTCAGAGTAAGGTTCCAGAAGCTGAGTAAATGCCATTGTTTTTCTGAAGTTGTAGCTTCCCTAATCACTGAACAGGGCCAGTGGTCCTCAAGAAGAAAGGTTGAAGAAAACATCTACTCTATCAGGTCCACTTCTGTTCCCTGGGACACTAGGGTTATGTCTGGTCAGATTAGCTACTTGACATTTTTCTCACGGTCTCTGTGATCTTGTGCTCTGTTCTCTGCCGGAGGTTACACTGATTTCTGACTCATTGCTTTACCTCCCAATGAGTTTTATATGAAAGAAAATGAAAAGACAAAAGGGATGAAAGGTCAGGGGAACCAACAATACAGCTGTTGAGAATCAAAATGGCATATGAGGGAGAAGCTAGGAAAGAAAAACCTCTGTTAGCAATCTCTCTCTCTCTCTCTCTCTCTCTCTCTCTCTCTCTCTCTCTCTCTCTCTCCCCCCTTCTTTAATTTAAAGAGAAGAAAAATTCCTCCCACTGTAGTAGTATGCACTGTTGTTCTTTGAAGGTGAACTTACCTGGTTGCTACAATTAAAAGGTGCTGTCATCCAGTCAATTGATTAATAAGCATTTATTAAGTGACTCCTATAAGCCTTGTGCTTGATGATACTGAGACAAAAACAAAATAGTCTCTGTCCTCGAGGAGTTTAAGTAACAACATATACATAAAGCCAATATCAAGTGTTTTCAGAGAAATGTTAGATCAGAAAAAGCCCTATAAAGAGGAGATGGTAACTGAACTGAGCTTTGAAGGAAGCTCGAGAGTCGTTGAGGTGGTTATGAGAAAGGAGCACATAGCAGGAACAGGGGCTGGAAAGGTGCAGAGAGTCTAGAGATGGTAGACAGGTTTGGCTAAACTGTAGTTGTAAAGGGCAGTAACATGTAACAAGCCAGAAAGGCTGAGAAGGTAGACTGGTATCAGACTGGGAAAGACTTTTAAAGATCAAAAAGAAGAGTTTATATTTTATCCTAGAGGCATTAGGAAATCACCAGAGCTTTTTGAGGAAGAGAGCAATCTAAAAGATTTGCACTTTAAGAATATTATTTGGTATCTGTGTGGTGAATGGATTAGAGAGGAAAGAGTTTTATTTCAAGGAGACCAATAAGGAAGTTATTACAATAGTCCAGGCAGTGGGTAATGAGCAGCTAACAACTAGTCCACCATTTCAGTAGGGCATTCATTTGGAATTGTTTCTTCTAGTAGTGGTAATGGATTTGCTGGTCTGTTTACAGCCTTTCACCCATTCACCCTTGGGACCAGTGTAGCCATCTGCAAGCCTGCTGGCTGGGGTTATGAGGGATCATCTTTGGGGGGGGGGGGGGGGGAAAGACCAAAGAAGTATAGCAAAATGACTAGTTAAAAGGCTAAGGTTATGACTTCATCATCTATCTTCTCTCCTCTTAATCCTGAAACACCAAATGCTGCTGGAGGAAGAAACTAAATTAAATTGATAGAATCCTCTACAAATCTGTGCCATCTAAACTCAACTTGACCCTCTCAGCTGGACTGAATCCTTTCCTTCAAATCTGATAGACTCCTTATTAACTCCTCAAAGCAGATGTTATGAATCTCTCTGTTCAAGCCCCTTTATCTCTCGCCATTCCTCCTACTTTCCTGAGAAGATTAAGAACATCTGTCATGAGCTTCCTCCCCTCCACATGTGAAACTCTCTCTAACCCATCCTTGCTTCCTTTCTTCCAATCTCTATGATTGTTCTCATCCTTCTCCTTGCTAAAGGTAACTCCTCTTCCTCTAAGTATGCTCTGGATTCCATTTCTTCCAATCTCAACCTGGCATCCAGTCAATAAGCATTTATTAAGTGCCTAGTCTGTACCAGATAGGGCAGCTAGATGGCACAGTACATAGAGAACCAGGTCTGGAGTCAGGAAGATGTAATTTTCTAAGTTCAAATCTGACCTCAGACACTTACTAGCTATGTGACCCCGGGTAAGTCACTTAACCCTGTTTGCCTCAGTTTCTCATCTATAAAATGAACCAGAGAAGGAAATGGTAAACCATTTTTGCCAAGGGAAAAAACCCAAATGGGTTCATGAAAAGTTGGACCAGCCTGAAACAACTAAACAACAACAACAAAAATGCTAGTCACTGTCCTAAGTTATTGGGATATAAATATGAAAAAGAAAGATAATCCCTGTCTTCAAATAACTTACAATCTAATGAGAGAAGACAACATATAGAAGGAAGCTGAAAAGTGAGGATGAAGGAAGGAAAGATAGGAACATGATGGAGTCTAGTCTAAGAGTATGACTGGGTGCAGTATGAATAGTTGGCTGGCCTGGAAGCCTATTTTAAATTCAGAAAAAGAACTACAGAAGTGGACATAGAAGAAAAACAACTGCTTGAATACATGGGTTGATGCGGACATGATTGTGGAGGTAGACTTGAAACAACTACACCAATGCAACTATCAATAATATGGAAATAAGTCTTGATTGATGACACATGTTAAAACCAGTAGAAATGTGCGTCGGCTATGGGGGAGGTGTTTGAGAGGGGTGAAGGGGAAAGTAAGAACATGAATCATGTTTTTCTAAAAAAATTAAATGGAGTCTTTGGGTGGGGGGGGGGGCAGTATCCATGGCTTTGTCCTCCTGTCTCATTGGAGACCTTGTTCAATTGTTCTTTCACTTTGATTGGATAAGGTGGGGATAGAGGAGGAGCTGTTAGAGAGAGTGAGACATCAAGGATTACACTGAGGTTGTAAACCTGGCAAGATGGATAGTAATAATTTTTTAAAATGGGAATAGGAAAGTTTGGAAGATGGGAAGATTTGGGGAGAAATAATGAGTTCAGTTTTGGATGTGTTAAGTTTAAAATGTAAATGGGACATCCAGTTCAAAATATTTAAAAGGCAGTTAGAGTTACAAGATAGAAGGTCAGGAGAAAGGTGAGTAGAGCCATCCGTATAGAGATAATAATTGAATCCATGGGAACTAATGAGTTAGCAGTTGCTTACACAGTATAATCTGGGGGAGAGGTGTCCCTGAACAGGTTCTCTTAATCTCAAAATAGCTACTTGTAAACATTTTCATGTAGATATAAAGAAAAATCTCTTAACAACTGAAGATGTCTAAAAGTCCTATTCCAATGTGATCTGAATAAATGACCTCTAAGGTCCCTCTCACTTTTGAGATTCTATGACTCATATTTTCTCCATCTTTCCATCTCCTGCCTTCAATGCATCTATACAAGCTCTTCTTCATGCCTGGAATTCTTTCTCCTCTGTCTCTTACCTTACTTCAAAACTCAAGTCCTCTTTCTTTGAGAAGCCTGTCCTGATTTTCCCAATTGTTAATGCATTCTCTCTCCTCCAATTACCTTGTATATATTTCCAATGTATCTACTTATACTGCTAGTAGAATTAAGCCCTTAGCTCAAGGACTATTTCTTTGTTAACGTTTGTATCTATAGCCTCTATTGTGACACCTACGTTGAAAGTAATAAATATTTACTGCATAATAAATGTTTGTGGAGTTATGGCTTAATCACTTTTCTGAGGCTCGAATTCTTGGGGGTCTCTAAGATTCTCCATCAAAATGCAAATACTCTTGGGAAGCCGTGAGCCTTACCAGAGCTTTCTTCAGCCTATCGGGGGAAGGCTGGTTTACAGCAATAGCAAGAGCCTGGCAGAGGATAGATGAGAGCCATAGTTAGCACTTTTACCAAGTTGGGCAAACCAAAAAAGTGCTCACATTGAGCAGCATGAACATTTTTAAATGCTTTTAAAGATAAATTTATGCTTTTAAAAAAGATAAATTCAAAGGGGGGGGTGCTCCTGAGAGGCAGGATAGAAAAGAGTGCCAGACTAGGGAGAACCTTTCTTGGGGGAACAGCCACTGGGGGAGGGGAGGGACCATCTGTTAGTTTCCAATTTTAGCAAATTAGTCTTGCTCAGTTGTTACTATGCTGCAAAAGTAGCGTTTAAGTTTTGTGGGCACCTTCCGTATTCGATGGCCTGAGCCAAAGTTCTGATTGCGCTACCCTTGTATAACTCTATGAAAGACCTTAGGAGAAAAGAGTCCGAATAACTGAGAATATGACAGGAAAGAGAAAGTTTACTGAGAGCCCTCTTTAAAGTGTTGGGTACATTCTGACCCGGAAGTGAGGGGAACAGATCAGAGAGTATCTCAAGGTCTCAGGATCCAAAGAGTTGGAGATCCCCCCCATCCCGTTCTATAGCTCCTCTGCTTTGTGTTACTGCTATGGAGACCTTGTCAGGGAGAAGCAAGGGTTACTCCCCACCCCTCCTCCCAAGCCTTCTCTGGTCAGTCCATCACAGTGATGAAGTCAGCATAAAACATGAATTCTGAATAACTAGCTTGTTTGCTTATTGAAAAAGCCTTCCTGTGGCTTCCACTCTCCTGCATCCACTCCTTGCCAGATTAAGAAGTGGCATTCTGAGCCTCTGGCCTCCCT